>NC_090648.1:435822577-436122577 GCF_040937935.1 Hyperolius riggenbachi
AGCTAGGGTATGTAACATACCTTTTGATGGGGAGCTTTTATTTGGGGCCCAGCTAGACGAAATATTAGAAAGAACTAGCGATAGAAAGAAGGGGTTTCCAAAGAAGAAGCAATATATACAGAACAAAAGATTCTTTAGAAGAAATAGGCAAGAAAACAGGGATAAACCTCAGCAAAGAAGAAAACCCTGGTCCATCAACAGAGAGGGAACGAGAAAGAATTTTCTTTTTCGGAACCCAGAAAACCAAGAAAAGAAGTGACGCCAAAGAAAGAGTTGGGGGTCGTCTAACAGGATTTTATTCCCAATGGACGAACATAACCAAAAACGATTTCATCCTCAATCTTGTAAGTCAGGGGTACAAAATTCAGTTTCGGTCGCTTCCAGGAAACAGGTTCATTTCCACTCCTCTTCCAAAAGAGAAACAAAAGCGTCAGGCTTTGCAGAACATCATAAAAGGCATGATAGATGAAAGAGTGGTAGTTCCGGTACCGTGCGATCAGCTTCGCAGGGGTTTTTACTCGACCATATTCATGGTAAAGAAACCGACGGGGAAATTCAGGTTAATTCTGAACCTGAAGCCATTAAACCCTTCTGTGACTTATCAAAGATTCAGGATGGAATCAATCTTCTCTGTGAGAAACTTACTAACCCCCAACTGTGTAATGACGAATATAGATCTAAGAGATGCTTATTGGCACATTCCAATAAGAGAGTCGTCACAAAAATTTCTGAGGTTTGCAATAAAAGAAAAAGAATTAATTCAACACTTCCAGTTCAGAGTCCTGCCCTTCGGAATTTCATCAGCACCTCGCATCTTCACAAAAGTGATGGGAGAAGTGATAAAAGACTTACATGTAAAGGGAATCCTAGTGATTCCCTATCTAGACGACTTATTAGTAGTAGCAGACTCATATCAACAAGCGGAAGAAGACACAAAGAGAGTACTAGATCAACTACAGACTCTCGGATGGATTATAAATTGGGAAAAGTCGGTGCTACAGCCGAAGTCAAGAATACAGTTTCTAGGAGTTGTGATAGACTCAGAGACGAGAAGACTTTATTTGACAGAAGAAAAGATGACAAAACTAAAGAAAATAATACAGGACTGTATAAGGAACCCAGTTCTGACAATAAGAGAAGTCATGAGAATACTAGGTTTTCTGACGTCAACATCTCCTGCCATCCAATGGGCACTGTTACACACAAGACAGCTCCAGAGTTGGATGATGGGAGTCTGGAACAAAAAGCAGGAAGATTTAGAAAGGGAAGTGAGATGTCCAAACATAATACTAAACTCATTAGAGTGGTGGATGTCGGAAAAGATCCTAACCGAAGGAAGATTATGGACAATACCAGCACAAAGATGCATTACCACGGATGCAAGTCTCCTATGATGGGGAGCCCATTTAGAGGGGAAGATATTTCAGGGTCTCTGGCCAAAGCTAATAAGAAATCAGTCATCAAATTACAGAGAGCTAAGAGCAGTGAGAGAAGTACTAGTACAGTCGGTACAGTCACTGAAGGGGCAACATGTTCAACTGAGAACAGACAATACCACGACAGTGGCCTACATAAATCGTCAGGGGGGAACAAGATCAAGAAAACTTCTAGACCTGACGATGGAAATTCTATTAATAGCGGAAGAGAACTTCCTCTCGTTCACAGCAGTCCACTTGAAAGGATCTTTGAACACCATGGCGGATTTCCTGAGCAGACACAGACTATCAAATTCAGAGATGGAGATATCCAACAAATTCTTCAGGAATCTGGTCAAGAGATGGGGCCGACCTCAGCTCGACATCTTTGCAAACAGAGCAAATACAAAATGCAAGAGGTTCTATTCCCTAAATCCAAGGGAGGGAGCAGAGGCGGTGGATGCGCTCAGTCAGAGATGGACATTCAAAAAGGCATATGCGTTTCCACCAATCCAGCTAATACCTCGAGTTTTGCAAAAGTTAAGGCAGACCAGAGCAACATTGATCATGATAACTCCAGATTGGCCAGGGAGGAGCTGGTATCCGATTCTCCTGAAAATGAGACTAGAGGGTCCGATAAAATTGCCTCACAGAAGGATACTATCTCAGGTAGAGAGAGGAAGTATAAGTTACATACCAAATCTAAACCTGTGTGCCTGGCTTCTGAAAGGTCTCCTTTGAGAAAGAGAGGTGTCTCAGAGAGAGTTATCAGTACCCTCCTCGACTGTAGAAAGAAGGTAACTAGGAAAATATATTTAAAGTACTGGAAGACTTTCAATTTGTGGAAAGAAGAGTCAGGATTTTCCGGAGAGACAATACCAACCGTATTAGAATTTTTACAGGACGGTGTGGAGAAAAACATTGCCCTCAGTACCTTGAAGGTACAGGTTACAGCGATATCTACCTATTTAGATCAAAAATTAGCAAATGACCCCCTGATCATACAGTTTTTTTAGATCCATAGAAAGAAGAAAACCTATAATTAATAAAAAGATTCCGAGTTGGGATCTCTCTTTGGTATTAAGGGTCTTAAAGGGAGACCAATTTGAGCCAGTATCAGAAATTCCATTAAGACAATTAACAATGAAGATTATTTTTCTAGTAGCAATTACTTCAGCCAGGAGAGTGAGCGAATTAGAAGCCTTATCCTGTGATGAACCCTTTTGTCTCATATTTAATGATAGGGTGATATTAAAAACGTGAAGAGTTCCTTCCTAAGGTAGCTACGAATTTTCATAGATCCCAGGAGATCATATTACCCTCCTTCAACGAAGAACCAACCTTAGATGTTAGGAGGTGTCTCATTGCTTATTTGGACAGAGTAGCAGAATTTAGACAATCAAGAGCTCTATTTATTAATTCATCAGGAGCTACTAAGGGCATGAGGATGTCAAAAAGAACTATAGGCAAGTGGATAAGACTGTGTATAGAGGAAGCCTATAGGTTGACAGGATCTACTTTGCTAGGTGCAGTTAGGGCTCATTCAACTAGGGCAGCTGCTACATCATGGGCCTACAGAGCGGGTGCTACGCCAGAAGAAATTTGTAGAGCCGCTACGTGGACAAGTATGTGCACCTTTTCAAGACATTACAGGGTGAATCTGATGACTGCAAGACAACAATCCTTTGGGAGAAAAGTTCTGCAGGCAGTCGGCCCACCCTAAAATTGGTAAGATTTCTTGTTCATCTTCTCATGGTGGACCTGTCCTGGAGGTTACTGGAAAAACCAGTGTTAGTTACCTGGTAACATCCTTTTTAGTAACCTCCAGGACAGGTCCGTAACCCACCCGGATAACGGGATATATGTTGACTGGCGATGGAGGGGTTGGCTTAAAATTTATAGAGTGCTCTAATTTGGACGTTTCCTGTTCCTGGGAGGAGCCTATGTCGTCTCATGGTGGACCTGTCCTGGAGGTTACTAAAAGGATGTTACCAGGTAACTAACACTGGTTTTTTCTACTAGACCAGCATTGGAAGGGTTACACAGTGCTTTAAAGTTCCTGGAGATTTCTGCAGACGCATCCGAAGCTGACATAGATACATTTTGTTTACATAAATGTATCTAAGTGTTGAATGTGACTCATCTCTCTGACTGAGGAGTTGGAGGACAGCCAAAGAGTGTGTAACATTTATCAATAGATACATATAACTAAATAGAATGTAACAATCTGAACTTCTGCATATCTCTCCACGGAACTTAAAACCTCTGTGTTTAACCCTTCAAATGCTGGTCTAGTAAAAAAAAAATGCTTTTTGCATATAATGTGCTGTAAATAATGTTTTAGAGCAAAGTTGAAATGCAGGGTTATATTCCGCTTTCAGTGCTTCCCGTTAACACAGCAAAGCACCCAGTGTGCCACCACCTTATAATAAATCAAGCCTCTCACCAGATCGTCTTGCTAACCGGAAGCAGGTCAGCAAACAACGCTTTTGGTGAGTATGGCGTTCACTTGCTTCATATCACACTTTGCCTATGACTCAAAACAGGCTTGACATAGTGTAAATACGTTTTTATTCAAAGCTGTTAAAAGTAGTGCACTTAAAATGTAAAAACTTCTCATGCACTTATAAAATCCTCCTGAGCTCATCCTGGCGTCTCCTCACTCTGCCTAGCACCGCCCTACTAGTTTCGTCCAATGACTCATCAGGGGCAGATTTACATGAACTTAACAGCGGTCTATGTAGGTCTGCCCAGCAAAATGTTGGATGAAGCGCCTCTCTCCATTAATTCAGAAAAAAAAAATGCAGCATATCACATGGATAGGCAGTGTCATTTAAACATAACTAGGCAGAGCAGAGTTACCTGGTTTTTGTGCTGGCCTGTCTGGCTTTCTGCTGGGAGGGCTGTCCTGTCGCCAGGTTATCTGGCAATTCCCTCATAGCATTCCCTGACCTTCTAATGGACCCCCTCCCATGCTCACATGGGCTTCCTGTTCCAGCACCACAGCTCCCTGCATGCCCACATAGAGGCACCACAGCACCCAGCATTTCCCAGCATGCCCACCATTGAGACACCACAGCTGACTCTGCCTGGGAGACATCCGGGGCACCTCAGAATAGATCCGGGTCACGTGCCACTGATCTTTGGGGCTAGCAACGCCCCTGCTCAGGATGCTTTACTGTTGGCATGACACAGGACTGATGGTAGCGCTCACCTTTTCTTCTCCTGACAAGCCTTTTTCCAAATGCCCCAAACAATCGGAAAGGGGCTTCATCTGAGAATATGACTTTGCCCCAGTCCTCAGCAGTTTATTCGCCATACTTTCTGCAGAACATCAATCTGTCCCTGATGTTTTTTTGGGAAAGAAGTTTCTTATTTGCTGCCTTTCTTGACACCAGCCCATCTTCCAAAAGCCTTCGCCTCACTGTGCGTGCAGATGCGCTCACACCTGCCTGCTGCCATTCCTGAGCAACCTCTGCACTGGTTGCACTCCGATCCCGCAGCTGAATCCTCTTTAGGAGACAATCCTGGAGCTTGCTGGACTTTCTTGGACGCCCTGAAGCCTTCTTAACCAGAATTGAATCTCTTTCCTTTAAATTCTTGATGATCCTAGGGGCGCATGCGCGACGTCGTAGCGAGCGGATGCAGCTTAGCTGAGCTCCGTCTCGCCGGGTAAGATAACCTAACTTTTTACTAGCTAATCACCGCTGAAGATTCCCAGCCTACCATTGACCAATGCTCTAGATGTCCGGGAGAACGACCAGGAGCACGAAGTCTGGCCAGAAGCCTCTTGCATCCCAGAGCACTATCCCGGAGCTGTTTGGGCCTAAGCACACGCCATCGCGCGCTTCCAAGATGGCGTCCGCCCCTAAAAAAGCTATAGCGGAGAACCTGAATCCGAGCTCCCCGACTGGTTCGCAGACCTCGCTGACAGAGGAAATCAATCTAGACCAGCTCTATAAGAACATTAAAATGATGTTTCGCAAGGAGCTATCTGCCGCGGTGAATGACCTATCAGCCAAGATAGATGAAATCGGGGAGAGGGTTGACTACCTTGAGAAGCAGTCAGATGAAATGGCAGATGCGAGGACGGCGGACAAGGCCAGGATAGAAGCCCAGGATATCAAAATAGACATGATGGAACTTAAGATGGAAGACCTTGAAAATAGGTCACGTAGAGCTAACATTAGAATTAGAGGAGTGTCCGAGGATGTTACGGACCTCAAGAATATGGCTATAAAACTTTTCACAGATCTTTTGCCGGAGAAGTCCCAGGAAGAATTCCATATTGTCCGCATACACAGAGCGTTCAATAAACCGCGGAATACAGAACTCCCAAAAGACATTGTCTTAAAGTTTCTTCATGAGGAAACCAGGGATGCAGTATTGCTAGCGGCCCGAGACCTGTCCGCCCTTCCTGGACTCTCCGAGTCAGTTAAGCTCTTTGCTGATCTCTCTCCCCTTACTCTGGCCAGACGGAGGGAAATGAGGCCTTACACAGAGATCCTCTCCAGAGAAAGCCTCCGTTACAGATGGGGTTTCCCCTTTGCCCTTCAGTTTCAATATAATAATAGGGCCCACGTATGCAGATCCCTGGAAGAAGCTAGGAAGGCCTTCACTACCTGCGGCTTTGATTTACCTTCTGCTTCTGATCCTCCTCTGCCTCCACGGGATCCGAAACCGACCAGAGCTTGGTCAGAGGTGAAGAACAGAAAGAGGATCAGACAACAACAGGCTCCTGATCTCCCTTCCACATCGCAGGATACCTGAACTTGATTTCGACCTATTTTAATGGAAATCCTGCGGTCACTTTTCTCCTTAGACCTGACTATGGAATTTATACCTAGCTGGGAATCCTTTCCATTTTTGCTTCTTTTTTCCTATGTGGTGATCTACTCTTGCACCTTAGCCTACAGCTGTTGATTTCAAGATGTTTCTTAAAGAGACTCTGAAGCGAGAATAAATCTCGCTTCAGAGCTCATAAATAGCAGGGGCACGTGTGCCCCTGCTAAAACGCCGCTATCCCGCGGCTAAACGGGGGTCCCTTCACCCCCAACCCACCCCCCGCAAAAGAGTGTCGTAGAAAGGTCGCAGATTTATTGCTTCCTGGAGGCAGGGCTAACGGCTGCAGCCCTGCCTCCAGTCGCGTCTGTCAGCGGCGCATCGCCGCCTCTCCCCCGCCCCTCTCAGTGAAGGAAGACTGAGAGGGGCGGGGGAGAGGCGGAGATACGCGCTGACAGACGCGCGTGGGGCAGGGCTGCGGCGGTTAGCCCTGCCCCAACCAGGAAGCGCTCCCCCGCTGCACCGAGGGGGATTTAGGGGTGAAGGGACCCCCGTTAAGCCGCGCTATAGCGGCGTTTTAGCAGGGGCACACGTGCCCCTGCTATTTATGAGGTCTGAAGCGAGATTTATTCTCGCTTCAGACTCTCTTTAAGTTCATTATGGTTGTCCACCTAACTACGTCTCTTTGTTGCTCCCTGAAAATGTGGTTGGCTGATCTGGTCACCCCTTTGGGCTGCCCAGCTCCCCTAACCTCTGAAGGAGATTTGGATCTCCACTTGCCTTTATATGTTCTTGCTTATATTTTAGGTACGAAAGGAAAAAGTCTACTGTATGGGGTTTGTAGTACTTTACGTGTTAGATGGAGGGAGGGTGAGGGAGAGAAGGGGGGGGGGGGGGAGGGGGTTCTCAGCGGGATTGTCAAAGGGTATACTTGGGCTTGCTTTATATGAATCACAATGGTTAAGATACTTTCTCACAATGTGAGAGGATTTAATATCCCCTCTAAGAGGGGGAAGGCTTTCCAGAGCTATCTACGCCATAAACCTGATATCATAACACTGCAGGAGACTCATTTTACTGAAGCCTCTTATCCTAAATTTTTTCATTCCCAATACAAGAGATGCTATTTATCTTCTTCACCCAATAAAAAAGTTAAAGGGGTTGCCACTTTAATTCATAACTCCTGCCCCATTCAAATAACTGAGTCATACAAGGATGGCTCTGGAACCTTCCTCATTCTTGTGGGTAATTTTCACTCTGAAACAGTAGGAATTGTCAACCTATATGCCCATCCAGCTAACCCAGTACAATCATTTATTGCCTGTGCCCAGAAGATTCTCTCTCTTGATTTGAGAACTATCTTTTGGTCAGGGGACTTCAATTTACTTTTCAACTGCCTGTTAGACTCCTCTAGTCGATCTGGAGACAGACTGACTAAAGTACAGAGATCCAAACTGAACCATTATATTAAGCTCTTGGCCTTATCAGACACTTGGAGGGAATTTAATGGAACTAACCGGGGTTACACATACTATTCTCCCCAGCACGGGACTCACTCGCGTATTGACGCCATTCTTGCAACCTCAGCAACTTTACCTAATTTAATCTACGCAAGACACATACCTGTATCTTGGTCAGACCATGATTTTGTTCTAGTGGCATTTGAGGACACTACTTCTCTACGCTTTGCCAGAACCTGGAGGTTAAATGAAGCTCTTCTATATGACTCTTCTAATACAAATCGAATCTCTGAGCATCTTTCAGACTATTTTAGGCTGAATGACTCTCCAGAGATTAAGCCAGATGTCCTTTGGTGTGCCCACAAGGCTTCTGTACGAGGTGAAATAATAAAACTATCCTCCCAGCAGAAACGCAAGCGTACAGAAATCCAATATAATCTAGAAACCAAGCTAACTCGGCTAAATAGAGCATTTCAGACCTCTCCTACACCCTACCTACGTAAATTAATATCTGACACCAAGCTTCAATTAGATATAGTTCTCTCAAATATGACTGAAAAGCAATTTAGGTGGACTAAATCTAAATTCCACAAATATTTAAATAAACCAGATAAATGGCTTGCTATTAAGTTGAAAGCTCAACAACAAATAAATAGAGTCCACAAAGTAAGATTGGAGTCTGGTAGGGAGACCACTGATCCTGCATTAATATATAAGACATTCCATACATTCTACCATAAGCTTTATAACCCATCCCAGATGCCTACGGAGGAGGAAGCTGCTGCTTTTCTATCTGGCATTAATCTTCCCTACTTGACAGATAACTCCAGAAAACTCCTCAACTCAGTTATCTCGGAAGAGGAAATTTTAGAGGCCATAAAAAAACTTAAAGCTGGAAAGGCGCCAGGTCCAGATGGGCTCTCGGGCCTATATTATAAAAAGTTTAAATATTTATTAGTACCCTACCTGAAGAGATTGTATGGCTCCATTATGAAAGGACACAATACCCTTCCTGAATTCTTAGCTGCTCAGATAGCAGTCATCCCTAAAGATAGTCAGGACCTACTAACGCCTAAAAACTATAGGCCTATATCTTTGCTCAACATCGACTATAAACTCCTTACTTCAGTTCTTGTAACTAGGCTCAATACATTCCTTCCTGATATGGTCCATAGGGACCAAGTGGGCTTTGTCCCATCCCGCCAGGCCACAGACAATGTTCGCAGAATTATTGATATTATCTCCCACGCAAATTTGCATACTAATAAATTAGCAGTAGTGGCCCTGGATATCGAAAAGGCCTTTGATAGCCTTCAATGGCCCTATATGTTAGCTACACTTAAAAAGTTCGGAATTAGGGGTGACTTTCTTTCAGCCATACAGGTTCTTTATTCATCTCCCTCAGCAACACTTAAAATCCCATCTCCAACCCAAATCCCAATACCTATAACAAGAGGAACTAGGCAGGGATGCCCACTCTCCCCCGCCCTTTTTGCTCTTGCGATAGAGCCCCTAGCCTTAATGATCAGGAAAACACCCGAAATTAAGGGGTATGTAGTGGGAAAGACGGAGTACAAGACTGCCTTTTTTGCAGATGACCTAGCCTTAACAGTTTCAGAACCTCAGAATTCTCTTCCATCTATATTCCAACTTATGGATGCATTTGGGAGCATCTCAGGCTTATGCCTTAACTTAAAGAAGTCTGAGATGTTAACTTGCAACTATACCAACTACCAGGCTAAAATGCTAGCTGCTAAATTCAACCTACAGTATTGCGAACACTATATAAAATATCTAGGTGTGAAAATCACAAGATCATATTCTGACTTATTCAAATATAATTATGGCCTAATGATCCCTAAACTGCGAGGATTGTTGAGGGAGTGGCATCGCTGCTCGATATCTTGGCTGGGGATAATAAATTCAGTCCGTATGACTCTGTTACCAAAAATATTGTATCTATTTAGGACCCTCCCTTGCCTGGTCAAAAAATCTGATCTTCATAAGCTCCAATTAGACATTTCTAACTTTGTTTGGGCAAATAAGAGACCTAGGGTCCAACGTGCAAACATGTTTCAGCCCAGAGCTAAAGGGGGCCTATCGCTTCCAAACCTATATGGATACTATAGGGCAGCACAACTGGCCCTAGTTGCTCCTATCTTTGCTGGGCCTAGAGCTCCATTGTGGGTAGATCTGGAGGCATCTCTCTGTGAACCATATAAGCTACAGTCCCTGGTTTGGTCCTCGATTCCCTGGCCACCTCTTTCAAATTGTGTTCTCCCCTCTACCTTTTTAACACTTCAGCTGTGGAAAAGGTCCAGGGAGCACTTGAGACTATCCTCCAGTCCTTCCCCATTGACATCCTTACTAGGAAATCCTGACTTTCCCCCTGGTTATCTCCAGGACTTCTCCTGGACCGTTCATAGAAATATGACAAATCTATCAGCGTTTTGGTCAGGGAGTAGATTACTTACCTGCCAAGAGATCCTCGACAAAGCAGATCTTTCGCCAAAACACTCATTCCAAATTGCCCAAATCCTTCATTTTTTTAAATCTATCGCTCCCCGTGGTTATACCTCTCAGAGAACCTTTTTTGAAACCTGGGTAACTAATTCTCCCCTAGAAGGGGGACTTATTTCCCAACTCTACGCCACTATCCGAGACAATAGCTCCTCAGGAATTGAGCAGATAAAAAATTATTGGGCCACGGAATTTCGAGTCTCTCTTGATCAGGAGGATTGGTTAGAGTGCCTCACTACCCTAACGAAGGGAAGTCTATATTATTCCCTAATAGAGACAAATATCAAAGTCTTCCATAGGGCCTATATCACCCCACACCGCCTCCATAAGGCCAATCTAAACCCCTCCCCGCTATGCTTTAGAGGCTGTGGAGGTCTTGGCACCTTCCCTCATATGTGGTGGTCGTGCCCACTAGTCACATCTTACTGGAGCAAAGTTACAACATTAATTCACAGAGTTACTACACTCACGATAGGACTTGACCCGGCAATCCTGATTTTGGGACATAAACCTTTACATCTCACTTATCAGGCCCATAAACTGGTTCAATACATCGCTATGGGAGCCAAATCATATTTAGCTGCCAATTGGAAGTCTTCGGTTCTTCCAATTAGACCTCTTATTAATAGAATTCATCAAATAATGATCTATGAGAGAATGTTAGCTATATCTTCAGACAGAATAGATCATTTCCAAAAAACATGGGATCCCTGGATACACTATGCAGACAATAGGGGTCTTCACTATACAATGTACTTTAGCTGACTTCCAAACTATGAGATGGTATCTAACAACTTGCCCTTTTCCCCCATTCTATAAACAACCCATACCTCCCATCCTCAATTGACATACCTAGCCATCTTTCTCCAATTCCCTCCTTCACCTCCTTCACATAATTATGCTAATATTCAACCCCACTGCTTCTAAGCTACCTATCCTATAAAACCGCAACACTGGCTCTTCTTAAGTGGAGCAGGAAGGGTAGCGGCTAGGATCATCATGGCTTAGGCTACTGACCTGTCCACTTACTGTTAAGCAATAATTGATGTTTAAGAAATGGTCCAGAATATAAAAATGTTAGATTCCACCCTCCAGGTTGTTTTCCTTCTATTATTTTTCCATTAGGATAATACGCTGTAAATTTAACGAAATGTTTTATATATTTCTTTGATTATCTCTTTTCATACATCTCTGGAGAGGTTAATTTATATTGGACCTTGTTCACCATTTGTTTGATTTTCTGCTATTATAATATGTATCCCATTTGGGATTGTTTGTAACTAATTAGCTAACTTTAATAAAACTGATTGAAACTAAATTCTTGATGATCCTATAAATTGTTGATTTAGGTGCAATCTTAGTAGTCACAATATCCTTGCCTGTGAAGCCATTTTTATGCAACGCAATGATGGCTGCATGCGATTCTCTGCTGGTCACCATGGTTAACAATGGAAGATCAATGATTTCAAGCATCACCCTCCTTTTAACATGTCAAGTCTGCCATTCTAACCCAATCAGCCTGCCATAATGATCTCCAGCCTTGTGCTCGTCGACTTTCTCACCTGAGTTAACAAGATGATTACTGAAATTATCTCAGCAGGTCCTTTAATGACAGCAATGAAATGCAGTGGAAAGTTTTTTTTGAGATTCAGTTAATTTTCATGGCAAAGAAAGACTATGCAAATCATCTGAACACTCTTCATAGCATTCTGGAGTATATGCAAATTGCTATTATAAAAACTTAAGCACCAACTTTTTTAATTTCCAATATTTTTGACAGTCTCAAAACTTTTGGCCAGTATTGTACTCGAGATTCTTATGTTCGGTGTAAATTGTCACAGGATTTTCTGCACCTTCCAACCAATGTCTCCATTCTTCTAGAGCTAGTTTAATAGCTAATAACTCTCTGTTCCCAATATCATAATTTCTCTCTGCAGGAGAGAATTTCCGAGAGAGAAACGCACATGGATGTAGTCGCTCAGGACTACCAAAAAACTGAGACAAGACTGCCCCAACTTCCACCTCAGATGCATCCACCTCAACAACAATGGGTGAACCAAAATAGGAGCTGGACAGAAGGCCTGTTTCAATTCTGCAAAAGCCACAACAGCCTTAGGACTCCAATTTGATGGGTCAGACCCTTTTTTTGGTAAGATCTATGAGAGGAACAACTTTGCCAGAGAAATTACTTATACATTTCCTATAAAAACTGGCAAACCCCAAGAAGCATTGCAGGGCTCTAAGACTGTTTTGCTGAGGCCACTCTAACACAGCTTTTACCTTCTCCTGATCTATTGTCAAGCCGGTGTCAGAGATTACATACCCCAAATATGTGACTTGATTTACCTCAAAAATGCAATACTCCAACTTGGCATACAATCGGTTTTCTCTCAATTTGGTAAACACTTTTCTCACATGATCACGATGCTCAAACAAGAAAGAAGAAAAGATCAAGATATCACCATCCAGGTATACCACCATAAATTTACCCAGGAACTCACGAAATACATCATTAACAAAATGCTGAAAAACTGCAGGAGCGTTACATAACCCAAAAGGCATAACCAGATATTCATAATGGCCATCTTTAGTATTAAAGACTATATAAGATTATAGGCACCTCTCAGATCTAACTTAGAAAATATCTTAGCCCCTACCACCTGAGAGCACAGATCATCAATCAAGGGTAATGGGTAAGGATTTTTTACAGTAACCTTAATCAACCCTCTATAATCAATACAAGGTCTTAAACCACCATCTTTTTTTCTCTACAAAAAAGAATCCTACACCAGCTGGTGAGGAAGAGGTTCTGATGAACCCCTTCTGAAGGTTTTCCTAGATATACTCCCTCATGGCCTGCTCCTCTGGCCTAGTCAGGTTGTACAGCCGAACACGAGGAAGCATACTACCAGAGAGAAGTTCAATAGCGCAATCATATGGTCTATGAGGGGGTAAAACATCAGCTGCTTTAGGAAAAAACACATCAGCAAATTCTTGATAAACATGAGGCAATTTTTGTTCAATGAGTTTTGTACAAGATAAAACCACTTTTTGTAAACATTCACCATTACACTAAATAGACCAGCTAATCAACTGACCAGTTTGCCAATCAATCGCTGGGTTGTGCTTTCTTAACCATGGTAACCCAAGGATGACTGGATAAGAGGGTAATTTCAAGCAATAGAACTTCATAACTTCAAAATGCAAAACCCCTACCTGCCAGGTAACTTCATTCGTTATTCTTAACTTCTGATCTTGTTGTAACACGATATCATCAACTGCAGTGATGCATATCGATTCAGACACTGCAGTTGTCTGAATGAATAACGTTTCCGCTAGGGAAATGTCCATGAAATTGCCCACGGCCCCACAATTGATTAAGGCCTGGCAATTATACACCATTTCATCTTTAATAATGGCAACAGGTAGCATGATAAAGTTGTATTCTGGAGAGAAATTTTGACTGCCTAACTGGATTCTCTCCACCCCAGTTAAGCTTTTTTAGTTTTCCGACGCCTTCTTTGGGCAAGATTGAACAACATGTCCAGGCTCTCCACAATAGAAACATAACATTTCAATTTTTCTCTGGTTTCTATCTGCCAGGTAGAGTTTAGAAACTCCTAATTGCATAGGTTCCTCAGTGGTGGTAGTAACGTTATTATTGTTGGAAGAAGCGGTCGCCGGAAGAGATATGTGAGATCGTCCTCGACGACATTGTCTGACTCGCCTGTCAACCCTGATTGCCAGAGTAATAGCTTCTTCAAGAGAGGAAGGCACTGGATGACTAACAAGGATATCATTAACAATATCAGATAGTCCAAACAGAAATTGGTCCATGAGAGCGGAATCGTTCTAATTAGTCGAGACGGCCCAACGCCTGAATTCTGTAGCATACTCTTCAACAGTGCGACGACCTTGTCGCAAGTTTCTTAATTTCTGTACTGCAGTAGAGGTAGCATCAGGATCAGAGTACAAAACAGCCATGGCTTTAAACAAGTTTTCTACTGAGGTCAAGGCTTCATGCTCAGGAGGTAGGCCATAGGCCCAAGACTGTGGATCCCCTTGCAACAGGGCTATAACAAAGGAAACTCTTTGAGATTCAGAACCAGAGGATTGAGAACGGACCTTGAAATATGACAGACAGTTATTCATGAAATTACTGAATTGAGATCTGGTGCCAGAAAATTTCTCCGGAATAGGCATTTTTGAATCCATAGGTGCTCTAAGTGGAGAAGCAGGAGGAGGTATAGCAGAAACAGGCAATTCAGCACGTGGTGTGGCATTGGCCAATTGAGTCAGTTGTACCTGTTGAGCAGATACTTGTTCTGTAAGGCATTTAAAGCCCCTTTGAGAAGCAGTTTTTGATTTTGTAATTCCTCCATGGTGGACACCCCCCGTTAGTCTCCTTTTTGATTGGGGATATTCTGGCCCGTGATACTGTCAGGCTTGCCTGGTCAATGGCTGTATGCCCATATGACTGACCTATAGCCCAGCCCGTAACACATGCACAAAACTCCTACCTAATACAATTCTACAATACCCTGCAGGCAGATGTAGCATACAGACTGACAGATAGTATTCACCAAACAAAGCAGTATGAGTAATATAAGTACAGTGTAATTAGATATATAGTCACCTGAGGCCTGGGGGTGGAGGCAATCCAGATGATAGCCAGGTGGTGACAGGCAGGGAAGGATAGGTTGTAGGCAGTTCAAACACTTAGCAGATAACGTGGTTAATCCAATCCAAAGTCAGTCCAGGCAGAGTTCATGGGAGAAACCTTTAAACAAACAGGGGTCAATCCAGGCAGCAATCAGGGATATCCAGGAACAAGCAGAGTTGGCAACGGGTAATCCAATCAGAGAGTGGGGTCAGGAACAGGCAGAAGTCGGCAACAGGAGATCAATCTGCAAATAAGACTGGTCAAGATACAGACAGTCGGCACAAGATCAGCAGCTGTGAGCGCAATCTCAACAACAAGCCCAGCAGAGGCTATCCCAGGCGATGACAGAGGGCGCTCACTTTACTTGTATACAAGGACTAACCAATCAAACAGGAATCCACAAAGTGCCCAATCACCTTGCGGTGTGTCAGCAAGTCAGGTGTTGCCGTTTACAGCAGCGGAGTGCGTACTGAGGACACGTCCTCCGCTTAGCCAATGGGAACTGAGCGCCGTGCGCTCCACTGACATCAGAGACCCGCCGAGACCCAGAGGCTTGCGCCTCAACGTGGGTCTCGGGTTCCGTCGCTATGAGAGGTGAGAAGATCTTACAATAGCGTAGTCAAGACAAGCCGAAGTCAGTCCAGGCAGAGTTCATGCAAATCCGTGTCCAAGCAAAGGTCACTCCAGGCGGCAAGGCAAAGCGTAGTCGAGGGGTACAAGACAAGGTTGGCAACAGGAATCCAGCAGAGATAAAGCATGGTCAGGATACAAGGCAGTAGTCGGCAACAGGAATCCAATGAGACAGTGAGCGCTACCCAGCAACAAGCCAAAGCTAATGCTATCACGGGCGATGACTGGGGGGCGCTCACCAGGTTTAAATACTAGAGCTAACCAATCAACAAAGGGAGAATTGAAAACAAACAATAGCAATCCAGCGTGTCAGCTGGATCAGCTGACACGCAATCATGAACGCCAGAGTTACTGCTTACATATGTGGAGCGTGTACTGAGAGTGCGTCCTCCACCTATCCAATGAGAACTGAGAAGCCTGCATTCCACTGACGTCAGCGGCTTGCCGAGACCCGAAAGTCGGAGCTGCAGCCTGAGTCTCGGCATTCCGCTGCTGAAGAGACACAGCGGATGTTACAATCTTACTTTTCTTTGCAATTTTTCAGCAATTTTTAAAATGAGCTGCAGTGTTGCTTTTTTCTTATGTGCGCATTTAACTGCTTCCTGCAAAAAGGACTTTTTAAAACAATCAGTTTTGTAGGACAGAAAGAGGGAAGGCTCTGGATACTATGGAGCTTTCTCAATCCTGTGTCCATCCCTTCGTTCCTGTGCCATACCCTGTCAAAGTTATTTGACCTGCTAGATTGAATAACTTTTCGTCACTCCTCAGGCAGCCTTCGGAAGAAGTCCGGGTTTGCACACCTGAATGTTCTTGTGTTTGGAAGTACTCCGGGAAATAAGTACATTTAAAAGCTGCCTGAGGAGACTGAAGATAAGGAATCACCACCATAAAACTCTTTCCTTGCTGAGAACTGCTTCTGAGGGCAGCTGATAGATAAATTTCAATAGTTCATGTGTTTTTGCTCCTGGGAGACTGAAAGACTGTGTCAGCATATGAGACAATACCAGTGGCGTATCTATCCTTCTCCTCATGCTGCGCGCCACTAAAATGTATGTAAGGATCCACCGCTCAATACAGTCCTCCTCCCCCGTGCTGCACACAGCTAAAACACTAACAGACCTCAGATCGGCGGCGACCGGGAGACAGGCGCATAGCAGCCGCGCAGTGAACTTCAAATGCAGAAAGTGAGATCGGTCACTTCCTGCATTTGACGTTCACTGCACGGCTGCTATGCGCTGATGTCCTGTCTCCTGGTCGCTGCTGATCTGAGGTCTGTTAATGTTTTAGCGGCGCGCAGCACGGTGGAGAAGGAGGGGGGCTGTATTGAGCGGCGGCTCAATAAATACCTGTTAGCGGTGCGCAGCACGAGGGGGGGGAGGCATTTTAGAAGCAGCAGCCTGTGGGAGAAAGAGGGGCTACCTGTATAGAGAGGGCATGGGGAGGAGGAGGGGGATATTTAATGGCACGGGGGAGAAGAAGGGGGTCATTTTAGTGGCATGAGGGAGAATGAAGGGGGGGCATTTATTGGCATAGGGAGAAGGAGGGGGTCATTTTAGTGGCTTGGGGAGGAGGGGGCTACCTGTATGAATGGGGGCATTTAGTGACATGGGGAAGAAAGGAGGGGGTGATTTTAGTAACAAGGGGGCTACTTGTTTTGGAGGGGTACATTTTTTTGGCACAAAGGTAGTATGGATGGGGGGGGGGGGGCATTTTTGTGTCACAGGGAAAAGTAATGAGGCTACCTGTGTGAGGGGGGCATTTTAGCGGCACGTAACACAGGGGAGGAGAGCGGGGAAGGGAATGGGCCTAATTTTGTGTGGGTGGGTGTTTGGGGGCTCTAATTATGGCCGGAGGGCTGCCCTTATAATGCATTCCAGTAGGCTGTGGAGGCTCTATGGGAGGAGTGCCCTGATTTTGTTTGTACTGTGTATGTTTTAATTGTGTGGAGGGTTGGTCTACCTGTGAGGGTTAGAAAGGATGTTGTTCTTATGCTAGGTACACACGATGAGATTTACTGCCAGATCAATTACTTCCAACATTTCCGTGAAAATCGATTTGAAAACACATGGAAATCAGATCGGACTTGTTGGAAATAATCGATCTGACCATTAATCTGCCAGAAAATCTCATTGTGTTGTGACAGAGTGTCACAGGCTCTTATAGGAAAGGTTATGGATGGTGTGTATGTAGCACCTTGTTTAAGGTGCTTGGTCAAATAAAGCTCCAGGAAAAAAAAAAAAACAAAAAAAAACTGTGTGTGCTAATTTGGCTTTTTCAAAAGCCGGTTAAGGGTCCTGGAGCTGGCCAGGGAAGTGTGGGTGGGTTCCCTGGCCACCTGGCCCAGTCCAGGTATTACACCTGTGCAGGGTGGAGCACAGGTGCTGAATAAAGGTCAGCCAGTCTGACCAGGAAGGAGCTCACTTGGTTCCTGTACTCTGGAGGGAACAGAGCTCTCACATGGGAGAAGGCTAAAACTCTGCATGTACAATGTAAGTTGCCATGTTGCTTGGTTGTTTTGCTACATTACGGTTTATGTATAGTCAGTCAGGGACTGAAGTGAGACAGGTAGTTGCTCAGCCGAGCTAGGTTTTGTTTTGTTTGATGGACTGTTTGTATTCACTGGCAACTGTTTAATTTTCATAAATAAACCAGGCAGGAGCCTGATTTTTACCATATTGGAAGCCTGCTGTCTCTTCTATGAACTGTCTTAACCCTGTTGCTAGGGGGAACCGCTACAATTGGTGGAGGATGCGGGCAAGAAGAGACAGCAAAAACTGCAGCCAGTCTTAAAGGGCTAGTGCTCCAATTTTCAAGAACAAGTGGCGGCTGGATAAAATTGTTGCCCAGACATGGAGGACGTCCTCAAGCAGCTGCTCATCTCTAACGCGGCTCAGCAACAAGCTAATGCAGCCCAGAGAGAGACCAACGCCCAGTTGTTACAGACTGTCACAGCGCAACAAGAGGCTAACCGACTGTTGACCGCACAACTGGCGGACGTTGCCGCAGCTGTGGAGAGTGATCGGAAATCCCTTACAGAAGTGGTGCAGCAGTTGATAAATCGCACCATGGAGGGGGCCCCGGAGTCACGGGGTAATACTGGAACAATCCGAGCTAGCCACTTTCTGCAAAAAATGACACCACATGATGATGTGGAGGCTTTCCTTCATACCTTTGAACGGACTGCAGAAAGGGAGGCCTGGCCTACGGATCAATGGGCAGGACTGGTTGCACCTTTCCTAATTGGGGACTCTCAGAAAGCATATTTTGATTTAGCCCCAGAGGATGCCAAAAGTTATGAGAAACTGAAAGCAGAGATACTTTGCCGACTAGGCGTCACTCCAGCAGTGCGGGCCCAGCGTGTGCATAAATGGACTTACCATCCAGAAAAGTCACCACGATCGCAGATGCATGATCTGGTTTATCTGGTAAAGAAATGGTTACAGCCTGAGGCCCTTACACCCGCCGAGATCGTGGAGAGAGTTACTATGGATCATTTCCTCCGATGTTTGCCTCCTAAACTGCGCAAGTGGGTGAGCCATGCCGATCCGCAGTCAGCTGACGAGCTGGTCGAGATGATTGAGCGCTTCATCGCTGCTGAGGATTTCCTAGCCTGGTCTCCAGCAAAGGATACTACCCTGCAAAGGCGAGCTCCTCCCCTAGCAGGTGGAAGGAGGGTTGCTCCCAGAGAACCTGGAAGTGAAAGAAAGGCTGGGGAAAAGCCCAAAGATGAGGCAAAAGTCCGTACAAACCTTCCCACAGGAGGACGCGGCCCCATACAGTGTTGGAGGTGTAATGATTGGGGACATATTGCGGCCCGGTGTCCCTTACCTGAGGAGTCAATGGAGTGTGACTATGCTCGAAGGATGTCCCTATTCGCTCGGCCGGTATGTACTGTAGATACTGAGTTACACATGTCAGTTGTAAAGATAAATGGAAGGTTTGTTCATGCATTGCTGGATTCCGGCAGTTTAGTGACTTTAGTTCATGCTAAGCTGGTGAGCTCTGATCAGCTCAATGAACCTCGCATTGGGGTCATCTGCATACATGGGGACTCTAAAAGTTATCCCACTGCATTTGTGACATTTGAAACTGACTGTGGAACTGTTTGTCATGAAGTGGGTGTGTCATCAGTGCTATTACATAGTGTAATTTTGGGACAAGACTTTCCCCACTTCTGGGAATTATGGAGGGGCAAGGAACCCCTAGGTACCCCTCCTGATAAGTTCTCAGAGGACTGTATGCCGAAATATGATGTGTCCATGGGGAATTTGAGTAATCCAGGGGCCAATGGCAATGAAGTCAACATTTCTCCCTTGACTGTATTTGCGGGTGAACCGGAGTTGCCTGTGGAGACCTCCATAGAGCCTGCAGTGCGGGACTTGGAGGTCTCTAGAGATAACTTCGGGACAGCCCAGTTGAGGGACCCCACCCTGACTAGGGCCTGGGAAAATGTTGTCATGATTGATGGTATGCCACAAGGGTCTGGTACAGAGAATGTATTTCCTCATTTTGCGGTGGTAAATGATTTATTATACCGAATGAGCCAGGAGAGAGAAGGACTGATAGAACAATTGGTGGTGCCCCAACCCTTTCGAAAGACCGTGTTAGACCTGGCTCATAAACATGTCATGGGAGGTCACCTCGGGGCTGAGAAAACTCAACAACGGGTCTTACAGAGGTTTTATTGGCCAGGTGTCTTTGCAGAAATTAAGAGATATTGTCAATCTTGCCCAGAATGCCAATTGTCAGCCCCTCTGGCTCACTTCCGAGGCCCACTAGTTCCCTTGCCTATCATTGACATACCTTTTGAGCGGATGGCAATGGATCTGGTTGGACCCTTAGTTAAGTCAGCCAGGGGTCATCAATACATTCTTGTGATCCTCGATTATGCTACACGCTACCCTGAGGCTATACCGTTAAGAAACATGGCCTCCAAGACCATTGCAAAAGAGTTGATGCATGTGTTCTCTCGCACTGGGATACCAAAGGAGATCCTAACCGATCAGGGCACACCCTTTATGTCAAAAATCATGAAGGAGTTGTGTCGACTTCTGGGAATAAAGCAGCTTCGCACATCGGTCTACCATCCACAGACCGATGGGCTGGTGGAGCGATTTAACAAGACCCTTAAAGGGATGTTAAAGAAAGTGGTGGATAAGGATGGGAGAGACTGGGACTGTCTTTTGCCATATCTCATGTTTGCAGTCAGAGAAGTTCCCCAGTCCTCTACCGGGTTTTCCCCGTTCGAACTAGTATACGGGAGACGTCCACGGGGACTTCTTGACATTGCCAAAGAGTCATGGGAACAAGAATCCACTCCCCATAGGAGCATAATTGAACATGTGTCAACTATGCAAGACAGGATCTCTGCTGTTATGCCATTGGTCCGGGAACACATGCAGCGGGCGCAAGAAGCCCAAAGTCGGGTTTACAACCGCTCAGCTAAAGTTAGGTCTTTCAACCCTGGGGATCGGGTGTTGGTGTTGATCCCCACGGTAGAAAGCAAGTTCTTAGCAAAATGGCAGGGGCCCTATGAAATTTGCGAGAAAGTTAGTGAGGTAACTTACAAGGTTTATCAGCCAGATAAAAGAAAGAAGGAACAAATTTACCACGTTAACCTGCTAAAGCCTTGGAAAGATAGAGAGGTTATGTTAGCCACTCTGCAGTTGCCTTCCACAAGCCAGGAGGGGATCCGAGAGGTAAAAGTTGCGGACTCCCTGTCCACCGTCCAAAGGCAGGAGGTCAGGGAATTTCTGCAAAGGAATGCGGATGTGTTTTCAGAATTACCAGGTTGTACCTCCATCATTAAACATGACGTTATTACTGATGCCAAGGTTCGGGTTCGCCTAAAGCCCTACAGAATTCCAGAAGCTCGCAGACAGGCTGTCGAAAAAGAAATTGAAAAAATGCTAGAATTAGGGGTCATTGAGAGGTCTACAAGTGAGTGGAGTAGCCCCATTGTCTTAGTTCCAAAACCAGATGGGTCCCTAAGGTTTTGTAATGATTTCCGTAAATTAAATGCAGTGTCAAAATTCGATGCTTATCCCATGCCGAGAATTGATGAGCTGACTGAGAGACTAGGCCCCGCCAGATACATTACAACGCTAGATCTCACTAGAGGTTACTGGCAGGTGCCTTTAACAGATAGAGCTAAAGAGAAAACAGTATTTTCCACCCCTTACGGTTTGTTCCAATATGTACGCATGCCTTTTGGATTGCAGGGAGCCCCTGCAACCTTTCAACGCATGATGGATGAGATATTACGTCCGCATCAGCATTTTGCGGCGGCATATCTAGATGATGTGGTGGTGTTTAGCATGGATTGGGAAAGTCATCTCCCTAAGCTCCAGGCAGTGATAAATTCCATAAGACAGGCGGGGTTAACTGCCAATCCAAAGAAATGCACAATAGGACTAGAGGAGGCCCGTTACCTTGGTCACATAATTGGGCGGGGTCTTATAAAGCCACAGCTAAACAAAATTGAAGCCATCAAAGATTGGCCTCGGCCCACAACAAAGAAGCAGGTGAGGACTTTTCTCGGCATGATAGGGTACTATCGGAAGTTCATCCCGAATTTTGCCACTGCAGCAGCTCCTTTGACGGATCTAACGAAAGGAAAAGAGTCAGTAATGGTGCGGTGGAATCCTGAAGCGGACAGAGCATTTCAAGAGCTGAAATTAGCTCTGTGTCATCAACCAGTATTAATTGCCCCAAATTTTGAAAGGCAGTTCGTAGTCCAAACTGATGCTTCAAGTGTGGGGTTGGGGGCGGTCCTGTCACAGTTGGTCAGGGGTGAGGAGCACCCAGTGGTCTATTTGAGCCGAAAGCTGTCTCCTGCTGAAAAAAATTATAGTATAGTAGAGCGAGAGTGTTTAGCGATTAAATGGGCACTGGAGTCTCTACGATACTATCTGCTCGGACGCCAATTTAGGCTCATCACTGATCACTCACCCCTGACCTGGATGTCCCAGGCAAAAGAGAGAAATGCTAGGGTTACCAGATGGTTTCTGTCCCTTCAGAATTTCAGTTTCACCATTGAACATCGTGCAGGAAAATTGCAGGGCAATGCAGATGCCCTGTCTAGGACACACTGTATGGTGGCAACCAGTGTCCGACCCCATGGGTTCGAACAGAGGGGGGAGATATGTGACAGAGTGTCACAGGCTCTTATAGGAAAGGTTATGGATGGTGTGTATGTAGCACCTCGTTTAAGGTGCTTGGTCAAATAAAGCTCCAGGAAAAAAAAACAAAAAACTGTGTGTGCTAATTTGGCTTTTTCAAAAGCCGGTTAAGGGTCCTGGAGCTGGCCAGGGAAGTGTGGGTGGGTTCCCTGGCCACCTGGCCCAGTCCAGGTATCTACAATCAGAGAAAGAACATGTGTGCATCAACCAAGTGAACCTGACAAATCTGGCTTTGCAAATTTGGCCTATTGGCTAATCACGAGACATTGCTCATGCAAATAAGCATTTGCTTTCGCATGCTTAAATATGCAGGGTCAAAACCAAAAACCGCAAAACAATCGCCCTGCGGGAATTAGTTCATGCTATACAGCACTATCCAGGGGCGCCACGAGGAGGCTTCCCATTGCCCCAGTCCAGGTATTACACCTGTGCAGGGTGGAGCACAGGTGCTGAATAAAGGTCAGCCAGTCTGACCAGGAAGGAGCTCACTTGGTTCCTGTACTCTGGAGGGAACAGAGCTCTCACATGGGAGAAGGCTAAAACTCTGCATGTACAATGTAAGTTGCCATGTTGCTTGGTTGTTTTGCTACATTACGGTTTATGTATAGTCAGTCAGGGACTGAAGTGAGACAGGTAGTTGCTCAGCCGAGCTAAGTTTTGTTTTGTTTGATGGACTGTTTGTATTCACTGGCAACTGTTTAATTTTCATAAATAAACCAGGCAGGAGCCTGATTTTTACCATATTGGAAGCCTGCTGTCTCTTCTATGAACTGTCTTAACCCTGTTGCTAGGGGGAACCGCTACAGTGTGTACCAGGCATTAGGGGGAATGAGGCTGCCTGCTGGAGTGTAAGGGGCTCAGTTTTAGTGTTTGCCATAGGGGCTATTTTATCCAGATATTCCCCTGGACAATGCAACATTAAACATCATTTTCTTAGCTGATATGTGCACGGTTCTAATCATTGTATTTCACCACATTACGGTGTCCAGTCTTTGCTGCAAACAGTGGTTATTTACTGGTTTATGCATAGAACTGTAACACACGTAAGTGTGGTCCCCTCCGCCATCAAGTTTTCCCTGTACCAACTGCCCTATATTAGACTAAAACTTTACAGTGTCTTCATGCAAGGTTGTAACGACAAGTTTGGAGGGCCAATAGGTTTGGGGAGTGTTTTAACTTGCCTTTTTTTTATTTTTTTTATTGATCTGCAAGAGCCATCATTGCTGTTGTTAGGACATCCAAGGTGAAAATTAGCTAACAAGATAAACAATTGTATTTATCCTCCTTCTAAAAATGACTTTTTAATTAAAGCGGAATATAACCCTGCATTTCAACTTTGCTCTAAAACATTATTTACAGCATATTATATGCAACCAGCATTTTTTTTTTACTAGACCAGCATTGGAAGGGTTACACACAGCTTTAAAGTTCCTGGAGATTTCTGCAGAGGCATCCGAAGCTGACAAAGATACATTTTGTTTACATGAATGTATCTAAGTGTTGAATGTGACTCACTCTCTCAGGAGCTGGAGGACAGCCAAAGAGTGTGTAACATTTCTCAATAGATACATATAACTAAATAGAATGTAACAATCTGAACTTCTGCATATCTCTCCCCGAACCTTAAACCTCTGTGTTTAACCCTTCCAATGCTGGTCTAGTAAAAAAAAAATGCTTTTTGCATATAATATGCTGTAAATAATGTTTTAGAGCAAAGTTGAAATGCAGGGTTATATTCCGCTTTAAGGTATCCCACAGTTTTATTTTATATGTAAATCTACTTTTTAAGTTTTTACTGTTTCATGGCCTCTTCTCGATGACCCATTCATTGAAGTAAGTCAGAGCTAAAATCTGTGAACTATTGACCCTTTTATCTCTTTCCTGCTCTCAGAAGCCATTTACTGCCAGAAAAGTGTTATATGGCTGCAATTCCCAATCACTGAGGGGTAAGCCAGCCCCAACCCAGACAGAGATTGTCACTTGCATACCTGATTTTTTTTTAACTCTTTCAGCCAGAGAAAGGAAAAAAAGGAACACAGCCTAGTTATTTGTATGCTTGGCACTGTACATACACATGTCTATCTCATCATGTCACATGTCACCTCGGTTTTCCTTTAGAACCCCTGTCTTGTAGGTTCCTGATTGCTCTCATTTACCTAGTACCTGCCTCTCTTTATAAGACTCACAAGTCATGTTTTGTATCTCATTAACAGCAAAGTTTGGGTACTTATTTGTACAGATTATTCAGGAAGAATGGAGGTGAAGCCTTCAGAAAGTGCAGCAGGGAAGTTTCCCTTTCCGTTTCCACCATACCCCATCCAGGAGCAGTTCATGACGGAGCTCTACCATGTCTTAGAAGCTGGCAAGGTTGGGATTTTCGAGAGTCCCACAGGCACGGTAAGGATAAGATATTGGATCTTTGATTGAACTCACATGCTTATCCTGCACAAAATGCTTATTTGTTAAAGTACCGGCAGCACAGCGGTTATCAATCCTGTCTTGCAGTGTTCAAGTGCCAAGTTTGATTCTAAGCCAGGAGTTTGTATGTTCTCCTGCACACACCATTTTCCTCCCACATCCCAAACAAATACTGGAAGGTCAATTGAAGCTCAGGTCAAAAAGAAAATGCTTAACCAAGAAGAGATAGCCTCTGGATCTAGAGGGTTGCACTCCTCTTCAAGCATAAGCATGGCTGTGCCTGCGCAGTAGCATGGCTACTGCGCAGGCATGACCATGAAGAGGAGTGTGCACTGACCAGATTTCCGACAAGCCCTTGTCGTAAATCTTCGGGGGGTCCGTAAGCACCACAGCACCCAGCAGGGCACCACACAGTACCCAGCATGCCCCACAGAGGCACCACAACACCCAGCGTGGCACTACACAGCACCCAGCATGGCATTACAGCATCCAGTGTGCCCCATACAGGCACCATAACACCCAGCATGACACCATAACACCCAGCATGGCACCAGAGCACATGGCAATGGGGGTATGCTGGGTGCTATGGTGCCTCTACTGTATATGGGCATATTTGGTGCTGTGATGCCTTTATGGGGACATGCAGGGAGCTGTGGTTCTTTTATGGGGTCATGGAGTTGTGGTGCCTCAATGGGAGGCCCATGGGAGGGGGTCCACTGGAAGGCCATGGCATTCTATGGGGGAGGGGGGGAGCTGGCAGCAGGACAGCTCACTGAACAGAAAGCCAGACCAGCCAGCACAGAAGTCAGATAACTCTGCCAAGTTATGTTTAAAGAGAACCCGAGGTGGGATTAAATTATGTTAGTGGGGCACAGAGGCTGGTTGAGGAGGCGGGGGAGTGGCGCTAACAGACAGGCATAGGTAAACATTGTGCTGGCGACACGCTGCGTGTCGCTAGCACTGCGGAGGGGATAGCGGCACGCAGGGGGGTCCTGGAGGCACACCATGGGGCAACAGAGGCTGGTGTTAGTGTGCACAACCAGCCTCTGTGCCCCACTAACATAATTAAATCCCACCTCGGGTTCTCTTTAAGTAACAATGCCTATTGATGTGACATGCTGCATTTTTGGGATTTTTTTTCACATTAATGGAGAGGAGAGCTTCATCCAACATTTTGCTGGGCAGGCCTACATAGACCGCTGTTAAAGGGAACCTAAACTAAGGAGGATATGGATTTTTCCTTTTAAAATAATACCAGTTGTCTGACTCTCTTGCTGATCCTTTGTCTCTAATACTTTTTAGCCACAGCCCCTGAACAAGCATGCAGATCAGGTGCTCTGACTGAAGTCAGACTGGATTTGCTGCATGCTTGTTTCAGGTGTGTGATTCAGCCACTACTGCAGCCAAAGAGATCTGCAGGACTGACAAGAAACTGGTATTGTTTAAAAGGAAACACCCATATCCCTCTCAGTTAAAGTGGATCCGAGATGAACTTTTACTCATTGCATAATTGTGTTCCTTTCCTATTGTTTATAGGGCATTCCTCAAGCCAAATACTTTTTTGTTTTTGTTTTAATACTCTAATTCCCTATAAACTATACAAGCCACGCCCACAGGTTTTCAGAGAGCCAAGGCACTTTCAGGCAGTAGCAAGGGCTCATGGGAGCTCAGTCTGGGCAGGAGGAGGAGGGGGAGGTGTTACTAGCCAGAGATTTCAGAAGGAGGGAGAAGAAGGAGGGGGGATTGGTTTTTTTTGCTCAAGATGCAGATAAGCCTGCCTCTGTGTAATGTTTACAAACAACATGGCTGCTGTCATTGTATCACAGGAATAATCAATCATATTCTATTAACCTGCTGGGCGGTCTGGACGAGCTCAGCTCGTCCAGTACCGCCGGAGCCTGCCGCTCAGGCCCTGCACTTTGCCAGCCGCGTGTGCTGCCTGATCGCCGCCGCGAGCAGCGGCGAAAGAGGGTCCAGTGTTCTCCCCAGGATCAATTAAGTGGGCGCGCCGCCCGGGTGAATTAAGGCCCCGCCCGGCTGCTATTTTGCATATTAGAAAAGCCAGCGCTGTTCTCTGCACTCAGCGCTGACTCCTCTGTGCCCAGCAAGCTCAGCTCCTCTACGTACGAGATCTCCCGCTTTCCGGCGGGCTCGTACACTCATTGGCTCGGCATGGCAATAGGCGGGGCCATCTGTTATACTGCATAGTGCTCTTCTAGGAAGTTAGAACGAGGTACGTTGCAAGCAGTCTCTCACTCTGTCTGTGCTTGCACGATCGTGAAGGGACGCTGGAGCCTGTGTGACTAAAAGCAGAGCTGGGCAAACTACAGCCCGTCTGGCTTTGTAATCTTGGTATTTATTGCCTCCTTTCCTCCTCGTGGCTGTCTCACTTGTCTCTCTCCCTCCCCAGTCCCCACCGTACAATTGTTGTACAATTACGTGCCGTACTAACTTTCCCATCTCTGAATTACGGCACTTTTGTCAGACTGAAGAGAGGAGTGCAGGCAATCACTCACTTCCTCCCCCGGGTGTCAGACGCATGGAGCAGATCTCCACTCGCTGCAGAGAGCGGGATGTCCTGGTTGCCCAGAGAACAGCACACAGACAGCAGCGCTGAAGGGGAAAAAAAAAGCAGTCTGATCTGATAGGTACAGGCAAAAAAAAAAGCTGTGACCTTAGGTCAGCTTGCACACATAAAGCTCTGTCCTGAAGTGTATTCCCACCCCCTCTTTTTTAACCCTCAGGATACACTAATCTCTGGAATCTCAAGGGGCCAGCATGTCCTTTCAAACCATGCTGAGCTTTGCAATTTCTCAAAAAAAACCCAGTTCATACCTATGTGTGAATTTGCAGCTTCTCAGTTAAATCTGTAGGACATGCTGAGCCTTGTGGTTCCACAACAATGGGGTCCACAAATAATGAAAACCTTAGCAATCAGATGATTGGTAGAGGAACCAACCCCAAAAAACATTGACGGAACAATAGTGGTTGATCGGAACCATTAATGATGCCCAATACGTATAACAATATGATGTCTGTTTCACCTGCACTGTGAACCGGATTTGTGTACTGCAAATCAAGCCTATTTTTGTTTTGTTTTTTTCAAACGCAAACAAAAGGCACTGTAATAGCACATTGAAAACAATCAAACAACCGTTTTTCCTGGTTTTGACTTGGCAGGTTCACTTTAAGACAGATGGTGCATATATAATACTGGGTACACACAGATTTTCCGGCTGATTTACTGTCAGATCCATTATTTCAAACATGACCGATCTGCGTTCTGATCGATTTTCGAGCATTTTCCGATCAATTTCCTATTGAAGTGAACGGAAATCGATCGGAAAATGCTCGGCAATTGATCAGAAAGCAGATCGGACATGTTGGAAATAATCGTTCTGACAGTAAATCGGGCAGAAAATCTCACCTAGCATCTCTGTACCTAGCAATAAAGCAAGAGTCATATGGAGGCTCAGTGTTTTCCCCAGGCCTCCATCCGGCTAATTTTGGTAAGCACCCGGCTGATATCGGCTCGTTTCCTCCTTCTGCTATGCTGTCAGCAAAGCTTACACGGCCCTGCTTTTCCCCTGTTGTGCCCCACCCGGCTACTTTTTCATGCCACCCGGCTGGAAAAAATTTCTGGGGAGAACACTGGGGTCCCCCCAGCCGCCTGAGCCCAGCGTAGCCGGAACAAAAAGTTCCGGCCAGCGCTAAGGGCTGGATCGGAGGCGGCTGACGTCAGGACGTCGGCTGACGTCCATGACGTCACTCCGCTCGTCGCTATGGCGACGAGGGAAGCAAAACAAGGAAGGCCGCTCATTGCGGCCTTCCTTGTTTATTCTGGGCGCCGGAGGCGATCGGAAGAACGCCTCCGGAGCGCCCTCTAGTGGGCTTTCATGCAGCCAACTTTCAGTTGGCTGCATGAAATAGTTTTTTTTTTTTATTAAAAAAAAACCCTCCCGCAGCCTCCCTGGCGATCTTATCAGAACGCCAGGCAGGTTAAAGCTGTTTGCAGCTAGATTTGCTGTGTAAACTATCTAAACTTTAGATAAGATATATAGACACGTTACTTGTTATAGTTAGTTTTTCATCTCGGATCCGCTTTAAGGTTCCTTTTAAGTTCATGTAAATTTGGCTCCACCCATGGCAACACCCACATTCCAGTGCATGGCCACTCCCATTTTTCAGCTAGCGTTCCCAAAAGTGCACCCGGATCTCTTCGCCCCTGGTAAGCCTCTAGGAACCAGAGGCTTCCTTTCTCTTAGGTACCGTATATGACTGTGAACACTCTGCATATGCTGGGGAGGAGGGGAGACACAGCTGCAACTTATATGCTGCTCCGGTGTGGCTTGAGAGAGGGAAGACCACACTCTGCACTAAAATTGCGCCTGTACCATAATTCTGGCCCCATATGGCAGAGGGGGCACTCGGAAGTGGACATGCTGTGCATATGGGAGGGACACTAAAGTGGGGGGGGGGGGCATAATGTAGTCTAAAAGTATAGAGTGGAAGGCATTTGTCAGTGCCTGTGATTTCAATGGATTGGGGGTGATGAGAATAGGAACACTTGCCATATATCAAATGTGGAGAAAACAGGCTGTGCTTATCGTGATTGTGTCAAAAGCAACTCATTCTCCTTTGTGGGCAGTAGAGGAAATGACAGCACCAAACTCTTGACAAGAATGTTTAATTCCAGATGTATGCAGCTATACCGAGGTACAAAGCAAAGCTCAGGGTGTCCAGGCAGCTGTTTCATGTTGCTATTTGCACTTGGTTCCGCACTGCTGTGACCAAGCGTGAATAGCAATGTAATACAGCTGTTAGCTATCCAGTTACATCTGTCCTTGCACCCACCTGCCTGGACATCCCGATCTTTACTTTGTACTTCCACAAGAGGCAGAATCTCAGAAGTAAAGATGGGGAGGGGTACAGCATGTCTGAAAAAGTGCATGAGCACTGTACCAATTTAGGAATAACGTTCTTCAAGGTAAAACTGAAAAATATTTCATCATTTTCTTTCACTATGTCTTTATTGCAAAAGAGGATATAATAAAACATACATTTATTATCAACAATTTCAGTAGCAATAGATGTCTAACATCAGAATGCTGCACCACCTCCAAAATGTGCCAGTGGGAGGCTGGGCCAGTCTAATAATCCAGCAGTCCTTCTCATAAAGGTGATGAAGACCTAGCTGGAAGCCATAGGCTGATTGCCGAATTTGGGGAGAAAAGGAAGAAGGGCTGAATCCGGAGTTCACATAAATATACTGGGGTCTAAGTTTAAGGGGAGTTATGTTGGGGGCAAAAGGGAAGGACTGTAAGTTATAGAGAACCAGGGCCTTAAATCCCCTAACTAAAAAGCACTGCAAGGTACAATTTTTCTCTTGTCTTATGCATTTTTTTTTATTGCCAACCCCACTCGGGAGAAAACGTTAATTGCATATTGGCCGGGGAATCAAGTGTACAATAAGAGCCTACATAATAGTTCAGAAAAGAGGTTGATCATCTCTTAAAAGCAGTAAGGTGATATAATAGTATACAAATTAATTCATTATACATCTGTAATGTGGTGGTTGATAAAAGAATAACTTGTGCCATCATTAGAGGCAAAGGACGCACGCACACACAATCTTTATTGTCCATTATTGTCCAAAAATAGTACCATCCTCTATCGTAAAAGCCCTGTGTCCCTGCGTCCTCTCCTGTCCCTGAGTCAGTGCTTCTGCGCATGTGTAGCATGCGGCAGGCATTGGGAGGGGGGTGCGTGTGTGTGCGCCCTGCATGCGCACGGAGTAGGGTAGGAGTACTGTGGCCATGTTCAACCATGGCAACTTCACGTCACCCTGCTTTTTACAACTAACTTTACATTTGGGTGATGGCTTTCATGCGAATAGCGAATCCACCACACAAGCCACTAAAGAATCCAACTTGCGATCATATCTCTACCAGTCATGATCATATCTATGAAAAAAACTATTTCTTTAAGGAAATGATACATAAAGTGATTACTCAGGAATGAATATGAATAATCTGATCAAAAATATGACTGTGCACTAAAAATAGTACCGTTTATGGGCACCTTACGGGCTGCAGGTGTGCTACATACCAGCATTTCTGAACTCAAGCTTGGCTCAGGTGCCCAGTAATCATACAATCTCACCACTTCTATGTCCTATGAGGGACTACCTAAAGTATCCATACAAAGTATATTTACTCAGTTTACTCAGTAAGATTTTACAGTCAAAATCTTTATCATTTAGCTGAGGCGACTGATCTTGTCTGATAATCTAGTGGGTGTACAGCTGTCCCTCAAGGTGGCAATAGTAACTCCTTAACCCATTGCCCCCCTCCTTACCACAGTAAGCTGCTTCATTGTGTGCCACGCCATTGTCCCTCATGCCATTGCCATAGCAGTAGTACACATCATTCAATGTTGGCAAGGGATGTGTCTGTATGACCTTGTGCCCAGAGCCTTTCACCCTATGGGTTATGTCTCAATCCCTACAGGCAACAGTTATAGAATATGTGTATACACCTTTAAAGAGTCTGAAGACAATGAAAATTACCTCTTTACTCCCCAGTCCTCTTCAGCATTAAGATCAAAGATGAATCGCCGCATCCCCGTGGCAGAACGAGGTTTTTATCCCCCCGAAATCCCCATGGCAAAATACTCTGTTACTTCCTGTAAAAGGAAGAGCTGAGCACAGTAGCTCTTCCTCCAGTGCAGTCAATCTCTGCCTCTCCCCACCCTCTGTCTTCTTTCACTGAGAGGGGCAGGCAGAGGTGGAGATTAGCGGAGATTGCTTGCACTGGAGGCAGAGCTACTGCGCTCAGCTCTGCCTCCCCTGGGCAGCAAAATCTGCGACTTGGAAAGTCGTAGAATTTTTCCGCCTGGATTTTGGTGGGATTAAATACATTGTTCTGCTGCGGGGATGTGGCGAGTCATCTTTGATCTTAATGCTGAAGAGGACCTGGGAGTAAAAAGCGGTAATTTTATTGGCTTCAGACTTTCTTTAAAGCGGGGTTGTCACCATATACCGTAATTCAAATTTCAACAGCAACTGGTCTGATCAGTAAATTAAGTGACAAAGATGCTAATCCTGCATTCAAAACTTTCAAAAAATGTTCTGCTGTTATGATTTTGAGTTATGGCCCTTTAGTAGTCAGTGCCAAACAGTTGCATGCTGGGGGTTCTTTTTATCTATAATATATTCCTCCTCTTCCATTTATTTCCTTGCCTAGCTGCTTTTCTGAAACACGATCCCCTGCACACTTGTTTTCACAAGCAAGGCTGAGGTGACTCAGCAATTGGAGGAGAAAAGAAAAATAAGTAAAGAGCAGAAATGACATCAGGATTTAGCCTAAACTGTGGGCAAAAGACATGGTTCCCACCACAAACAGAATTCTCTTCATTTACTATATAACATTCACTGAAATCAAAATGTGGACAGTTCAATACATGTGTTATGTACAGTAAGTAGATCAAGTATTTATCTACTTATATATGTGTTTTTTTTCCCCTGGCATAGTATGGCTAATCCTACTGCTTTAAGTGATATTTTGCAGTCTTTACATCAGCCCAGACCCATAATACCCTGCTGATTTCCCTCCCTCCTATTTCAGGGCAAGTCTCTGAGTCTGATTTGTGGATCTCTTTCATGGTTGAGAGACTTTGAAGAGAAAAAGCGCCAGGAGGAGGCACTGGCACTCTCTGGTGGCGATACTGAAAAGGGTGAAAGCCAAGTCTCAGAAAAGTTGGCACCATCCACAACTCAATCCTCTGCAGAGCCTGAATGGATCACACAGTTCCTGCACAAGAAGGAGGAAATGGATATAAAGAACAAGCTAAAGGTGAGAACCTCTTGTGACCGATGCCCTCTGAGCTCTATGCTGCACTGAGATTTTCCAGATCATTGAAGGACAAGCTAAATACCAGCTGGCTGAGGGGTCACCGGGGTAGGTTCAACAAAGCAGGTGCTCTTCTTAACACGTATACACCGATAGCAACCAACATGATTTAATGGAAACCCATATCATTCACAACATGCACTGATGTAATAAATCACGTATGTCACAGAATGTACATGAAGACCAGTTTCAGACTATAGATTGGCGGCAGTAGTGCAACCCGGGGGCTGCACTGCTCCACCAAAATCTGGCCTTTGGGGATTACCGCGTTAAGACAGCCGAACAGGAAGTGACGCTCGTTTGCACTTCCTATTTTGTAAATACGGAAGTGCTTATAGTAAAAATACACTTCCGCGCATGCGCACCACAATGCCACCGCATAAATTATTTAAAAAACCCTGCATCGCGTTAGACTTACATGACTTCCGGTTCGCCACAGAACCACGCGGTAACATAGATCTGTGTGTCGGGGATGCGGGACAACGTCCCTTTCGTTGTATTGCACTGCACTTTATCGGTAGGAACAGCCCCATTGACTTTCATTTGCGCACGGTACGTTAAAAATACTGCACCGCCCCTGTGTGAAAGCACCCTAAGGCTTGATTCACACTGGCAGTAATCACAGCGTTTATGGCAGGCGACAACGCGTCATTTGAAAGGGATCAAATGAATGGTGTAAAAAAAATCACAGAATTCTAATGAATGGAATCTGTTGTTTAACGAGAATCTGGAAAAAAAAGCCCCTGGGGTACTTACCTCGATAGGGGGAAAACTCTGGATCCTAATGAGGCTTCCCCATCCTCCTCTGACCCTCCATTCCAGCATTGTCCGATGCTGAAAATTAGTTGGGTGCTCCAGGATCATAACAGTCTTGTAAGAGGCTTGCGCAGGCGCAGTAGTGGCTTTCCTTTCTGCTCAGGCGGAACTAGCCAAGCCCAATGAGATCCGCTCTTCTGCACAGGCCAGTGTTCTCCCCAGGATCTTTTAGCTGGGTGCTTTACCCGGCTAGTTTTGGTGATTCGGCTCACCTCCTCCTATGCTATAAGCAGACTTGTGCAGAAAAGCGCCGGCCCTGCATTCTTTCATCTCCTCCCACCCGGCTACTTTTTCATGCCACCCGTCTGGAAAAAAATTCTGGGAAGAACACTGCAGATGCAGACACCACACGCCTGTGCAGTACATTACAGTGATGTAAATTAGAGTAGTGTTGACTTTGGAATTTCAACTTGCTGAGTTTTAGAAAGCCATGTGGCTACAAATGAGAAAAAATATATTTTATTAACGTTAAATTATAGAATGACTTGTGTAAGCACTGAAATTGGAGTATCAACTTATTTCCTGCACCTTTTTATGAGGAACTGAAAGGTTTTGTATAACTTCTCCCTTCATGATTGTCCCTGCAGTACTTCCTGCCAGTCAGCAGATGGAGCTGGTACATTAGCAAATCATTTAGCCATCATGAATGGTGTTATCGCCCATCCATGGTTTCAATTTACAGCAGACACATTAATACACACTTTGCAGGAAAAATATTTTTTTATTGAAATGTTCCAAATAAAAGCATTCAAACAACATAATGAAGTTGGATTCCACATTAACTGTAACAAATCTGGGCAACCAACAAAGCAAGATGACCTTATAATAACATGGCATTAGATGTAACCAGTCCAGTGACCGCTTTTTCATGTTACATAATACGACCTATTTAACTACTATCTGAATATCTTATTCCCCGGGAGCTAATTATCATGGAATGGAAATGAATAGGCAGTATCCAGCAATGGTGTAACAATGCAGAATTTGCATAATTAATTTTAATTATATCCAGCAGTAAGTCAAAACCGCATAGGAGAGGGAAATGAATACTGAATGTAGACAGAAGAATTTGAGAACTCCCAAGCCCCTCCAGCTTTCATCAGCGTAGCTTCTGTAGCGAATTAAGCAGACTTGAACTCAGAACTTTCTCTCTACTCTAAAAGATAAGCAACAGTATAATAACCTTTCCAGAAAAAAATATCCTACAGCTACAGCTTATAGAACTCCTTCAGAGATGCTGCAGTGTAGTTGCTTCCTGGTTTGCTGGGAGCACACAAAGGGTTAAACTCTTGTATTTACATATTAACTTTGCAGACAGCTGAGAGCTGAAATTACACTAGCTCATTACTTGCTGACAAGTGACAATTAGACAATCTGATTTATATAAACACATGCAGGGTGGATTTCTCTGCGTTCTCCTTCTCTCCCGTGCAAGAGCTCAGGTCCGCTTTTAAGACATTATGGGGTGTATGCACTAAACTGAACTAAAGAGTACCTGTAGGCTAACGACCCGTTCAGTTGCTATGGATCGGGGAGGAGGGACAGTGCACAATGGAGTTAGCAGAAGTAAGGATCAGAACATTGGCCTCGTCCTGCGTCTGGCCAAAATAATCCAGCATTTTGGATCTCCCTGTCGCATTGGGCTGCTTTACATATACTAGATACTCAGCAGAGACTGTCCCCGACTGGCCATCTTGGCTGAGAACCATCTAGCGTGCATATAAAGCTTAAGATTGTTTGATTGCCAGCGTATGTGTCACGCCTTAGCAATGTCTGTCATGCAGCTCTTCCCATCAGTTGTCATTGATCAGAGTTTTTAAGCATTTTTGAAACTTTTTGACTTATCATGCAGCGTTTTATCAGATGTCGTTGTCAGACAAAAACAGCTGTATAATTGTGTCCCAGCATTTAAAAAACAAAGGAGGATGGATATGATCAGTGTAGCCCATTTTGCATTGGTTGTTTATAGTGTGTTGTCTGTTATGGAATGATCGACTTGCGTGAGTCCATCCTTGCCGCTTGTAGTACGATCATTCATCCAGCAATTTGATCATTTCCTTTGTCTGCTGAAGCAACGATTTGTTTTTGTTTGATTTTCATTGTCAGGGTTTTTGGTCGGGGTTCTGTTAATCTCGTCACTGGTATCAAGGTGCGAGCAGCCCCGGGGTGTGGGGTCTAAGCGAGCTCAGGTCTTCACCAGCGAAACCCCGCAAGGGATGATGGCCCGTCAGCCCTAGTGGGCGGTGGACCACTTTGCTGCCTGGTGCTCGCCAGGTCACGACCCCCAGGACTACCGCACCAGTGACGGGAAGAACAGAGGGTACCTGCCGGACTGGAGGAGGGTTTGAGCAGAGCGGACCATTACCTATCGGGCTTGGACAGACTTGCAGGCCAGATAGGCCTAACCTTAGGGATCCCAGGCAGGAACTGGCTAGCAGGAGAAAACCCAGGTAAGGAGCTGGCTGTTTGGTTCCCAGGAGGCAGTGGACAGGCAGAGGCAATTCCGGGTAGGAAGCTGACAGCTAGGATCCTGGGGGGGGGGGGGGTACTAACTGACAGGGTAAGTCATGGAGATACTGGCAGTCAGAGGTAGTCCCTGGGAAGGGAGCTGACAGGCTAGGAACCCAGGAGGGAATGGACAGGCTGGGGTAATCCCCGGGATACTGATGATGACTGGAGAATTCCCAGAAGGGAACTGGCAGGCTAAGGGAAACCCAGGAAAGCTGCAAGTGACTGGTGAGCTCTCGGAGGGAACTGGCAAGCTGAGGGAAACCCAGGAAAGCTGCAGGTGACTGAGGAGCTTCCAGAGGGAACTAACAGGCCAAGGAAAACCCAAGGTAGCTGGAGGTGACTGGGAGAGCTCTCGGAGGGAACTGGCAGGCCGAGGGAATCCCCAGGGAAGCTGTAGGACAGGGAGTGAGGCAGAGAGACTAACATGGAACAGGGATAGGCACAGGGAGGCAGGCCGGGAAGTGCAGGCTGGGAAACAGGGATGGATGGCAGACAGGAGTTTGACAGGGAGTGCAGGGATCCTGGTTAGTCTGCAGGCAGGACAGCAGGCAGGCTAAATCAGGCAGACAGACAGGCAGGCAGGTGTAGAAAGAGATTCGTCAAAAAGGGGAATGACTTGGAGGGGAGCGGCAATGGAACGCTGTGGCTGATGACCAGGGATGCAACAGCCATGAAGTGTGAGAGTGCAGGGTTTAAAGAGAACCCGAAGCAGAATTTTAAAATCTGAATAGGAAACAGAAGCATGTTCTGTGCACAATGACATGCCTCTGTGTTCTTCTTTTGACGCCGCCAGTCCCCACATGGCTCTGCTGTGTTCCCTGCAAAATAGCGCCAGGCTGGCGACAATCTGCTTGTCGCTAGACTGCTATTTACCTCGTGTTTGTCAATCAGCTTAACACCCCCCCCCCCCCCGCCTCCTCTATTGCAGGGCTTCCCTGCCGCTGCCCGCCTCCGTAAGCTTCCTCCAGTCAGAAGCTAAGCCGCTACCCAGGAAGTACTTCCCACACAAGCCCACTTTCCAGTTATTACACTGTTTAAATTGTGTCCCTAGTAAAATATATGTCGATAATATTTTATTTGGAAATAAACATGTATTTTTTTCTGTTTAGTGTTTGTTTTTTAATACTATAACAATAATTACAAGCCTTTATATACAAAAATAACTATAATATAACCTCATGACATATATATTTTAAAAAAGTTTTTTTAAATGATGTAATTTTTTTTTTTTATTTTTTTTTTTACAAGTGTTTTATTTTGGTAACTGTGGGGCAAGGCTGGAAGGGGTTAAAAATAATAAAAATTTTATTTTTCTTTGCAAAAGTGTATAATGGAATAATGGTTGTATTTTTTACTTTTTGGCCACAAGAAGGCACTACACATAGTTGTCAATAGACGGGAACTAGTGCGTGCATCTGTTTACTTTCGGTTTTGGTGAATGAGAGGCTGTCTCTCTCTGACGTAGCTCTCATTTACCACAAGCATGGTGATCGGGTTTGGGAACAGCCGTTTCCCATTCCTCGATCACAGAAGGGCGGCATTGCGGTGAAAGTGAACGAGAGTTCCGTGACAATTGCGAGAGGCGGTGGTAAGTAAACAGTGCGTATAGATACGCCGCTGATCCGCAAGTGAAGTACACAGAAGCTTATATATATATATGTACTAAGGATCTCTGGACTGGTTAAACTAACTGTGCAAACAAGATAGAAACGTTCCTGCTATATCCAGGGGGTAAGCAGATAACTTTCTCTCCTTTATTTGCTCACTAATTACTTCATTAGCAGTCTATCTGATAATCTGTCCTGCTGCCAGAAATGATATCAGTTAGCTTCAGTGGGATGTAAATATGACATCAGAGTAGTCATATAATGTGCGTCTAATGCTGGGGATTGCACGGTATGTTTCTGTACCGTGTATCGACCAGCTGATAATATTCAGATGGCCCAATCAAGCCGCTCTACCCCCGCCCGCTCGATTCCCGCCTGCGGACAATGGCAGGGAATCGAGCGCTGATAAGGAAGCGCTGGCTGGGGCGAGCGGTAATCGATCCGTGCGCACGAGCGGGGAGCCGCCGGTCGACCCGTGTATCCCCAGCATTAGTTGAGTATAGCTTCATTAGTGTATCCTCACTACAGTGTCCCTTTAAGCTGTTCTGTTTCACATATCGCTCTTAGAGAAACTTTGATTGAATCTGCATGGAATCTTTTGCTTTTAATCAATCATGTAATGGATTTGCAGAGGAGACTGATAAAGAAACAATGCAATGTACTTAAGCCCCATCTACACGGAGGGACATTGTAGCGATCCGGCGGCTCGATTAGCCGCCGGATCGCCTCTTCCGCGTGCCCGCCGCGTCCCCGCTCACCGCGCGTGCGCCGCATTCGATTCCCCGCTCGTGCCTGCTCGTCCCCGCCGGCGCCGCTTATCTCCCGCACGATTCCCTGCCATTGTCCCCTCGCGGGGATCGAGCAGGGAATCGGCGGTGCGAAGATCCGTCCTGTCGGATCTTATCAATCGAGCCGCATCAGCGGCTCGATTGATAAGGAGCACCGCGGCCGCATCTACGCGTGTAGATGCGGCTTTACATTTATAGACAACAAAGGGGTATTTGCTTTCCTCCTCAAAGCACTCAAAATATGTCAACACCAGTAATAAGTCCTGGATCGCTACAGTTCGGGAGGTATTGATCCCAGGTTAAATGTGTGAAAAATACGTAAAATTTACGTCTGCCGCACTCAACAGTCCATAGTTTTCCAACCACAATGAATCTTCTGTATAATCAGCATGATTTCCCAGACAACCTCAGAAGAAGAAAAAAACGTAAATGTGTAATTCTGCATACAACGTTTATCAACACCCTGTGACCTCTTGCACTCTGGTATTCTATCACCATACACACATCGATTGCTAGAACGCTCACCGATATTTGCTGATTTAATGACAGATCAGCAGAATGGGCTCAATAGTAACCATATAATCCTCCTCCTCAGCGCAGGCTGTACTTGGATGGGCTCATAGGAACATGTAAAAGGCATCAGACAACATAATCATAGCGTAACTCCATTAACTGTATTGAATCACTACATGCAATTGTCACAGTGCCACTAAAAGCCACCAAGTGTCCTTACACCAGCATGCATAGAGAAATGCTCACCGGATCTAATTGCTGACCAATCACAGACCAGCGCAATAGGTTTTCCAATACAGTGTCTTGGTATAACCTTAAAGAGACACTGAAGTGAAAAAAAAATATGATATAATGATTTGTATGTGTAGTACAGCTAAGAAATAAAGCATTAGCAGCAGAGACATAAGTCTAATATTGTTTCCAGTACAGGAAGAGTTAAGAAACTCCAGTTGTTATCTATGCAAAAAAGCCACTAAATACAGTGCCAGACACTTGAGATAACAAGCTTCAGAAGACAGAGCTCTCTGCCACTTTGAAAGTTGTGGAGACTTTCAAAGTGGCAGAGAGCTCTGTCTTCTGAAGCTTGTTATCTCAAGTGTCTGGCACTGTATTTAGTGGCTTTTTTGCATTGTACTGTATTTAGTTTTTCTCTCCAGAGGACAGGTCAATAGTTCACAAGACTGCTCTGTAAAAACATTTAGAATGCTGAGTAGTGTGCAAACTGCAAATATTAGAGAATGATGCAATGTTATAAAGAACACTATATAGCTGAAAAGAAAAATATGAAAATATTTTCTTTGCTACTAAACTTCTAGTAATTATCCGTACTATACAAGCAATTAATTATATTATAATTTTTTTCGCTTTAGTGTCCCTTTAACCATTCCTGCTGCTTGGACGTGATTGTCACATCCAGGTGGCTGCTGCTGTGCTGTTGCGCGCTCTCTCCAGTACCGCCCCCCCCCCCCCCCACCCCCACCCCCGTTAGCCTGGAGATCAATGAATGGGAGCATAGTTCCCATTCATTGATCTAAGTCCCCGGCAGAGAAACAGACGGCTTCCTTTCAGAGGTTTTGACTGTGGCCATCTAGTGGCCAAGTAGAAAATAGAAAACTACATCCACATACATTTTTTATTAAATAAACACATACCGTGTTTCCTCGAATTTAAGACATCCCCTTAAAATAAGCCCTAGCATATATTTTGAGTATATTCGAAATATAAGACAACCTTTTAAAATAAGCACTAGCAACAGTGGGTGCTAGGGTCCTGCTCCCTCCAGCCCCCCCCCCAACCAAATCACTCACCCACCCTCTGTGCCGGGTCCTCACCCCCTCCTTAACAAAGTCGGATCCCCCTTCAGTTTATGCCGGGCATAATTCAAACCGCACATCAGCGGGGACGTCAGCTCCTGTAGCCCAGTAACAGTGCTGCCCTGTACAGGAAGTAAACAGAGATCACTTCCTGTATACGGCAGCGCTTACTGAACTGCATTAGCTGCCTTCGCCGGTCGCTGCTGATCTGCAGTTTGCATTATGCCTGGCATAAACTGCAAAGAGATCCAACTTTCTTAAAGAGGAACTTCAGCCGAAACAAACATGCTGTCATTAAGTTACATTATTCAATAACATTTCTATAGCGCTTTTCTCCCATAGGACTCAAAGCGCATAGGCTCACTCAGATTCAGTAATTGGTAGTAGGATGAAGTATTCACACAACAAAAGTTATATTTCTGCAAATGCCAAACTGAACAGGTGGGTTTTCAGTCTGGATTTAAACACATCCAGGGATGGAGCTGTCCTGATCTGTCGAGGTAAGGAGTTTTAAAACGTAGGGGCAGCATGACAGAAGGCTCTGGGACCAAAAGTTTCCAAGTGACCTCTGGGTATGACTAGATTATTAGAACCTGTGCATCTGAGAATGCGGGGATTGCTACGCAGCCGCAACATATCTTTCAAGTATCCAGGGCCCAGATTATTCAGGGATTTAAATGTCAGTAGGCCGATCTTGAATAGGACCCTCCATTCTATAGGTAGCCAGTGAAGGGAGTGCATGTTAATTAAAATAGATAGGTAATATAATCTCTTACCCACCCTGTTTTAAAAGAACGGGCAAATGTTTGTGATTTCATGAGGGCAGCCATCTTTTTGGTTGAAGGAGGTGACAGGGAGCATGAAACACAATTCCAACTGTCCTGTGTCCTGATCGCCCTCCCAGTTGCTAAGCAACGTGAATAACCGCATTAGAAATCCCATCATGCTTTGCACAGCATCAGGAGAAAAATGCCTGGGCAGATTTCTTTGATGAGGCGGAGCTTAGCTTCTGTGCAGCTAAAAATTAGGCATTGGTAAGAAAAACAAAGTTCTGACGCTGTGAAACTGTTAGAGAAACACCAAGCATTTTCAGTGCTGCTGAGTAGATTTTTAGTCTGGAGGTTCACTTTAAGGAGTGGGACAGGATCCGGCAGAAAGGAGGTAAAGCGGGGGGAATCTGCCTATATACACACGGGGGGAATCTGCCTATATACACACGGGGGGAATCTGCCTATATACACACAGGGGGGGAATCTGCCTATATTCACACAGGGGGAATCTGCCTATATACACCGGGTACACAAGGGGGGAATCTGCCTATATACACGGGGGGGGGGGGGGGGGTCTGCCTATATTCACGGGGGGGGGGGGGGATCTGGCTATATACACAGCGGGGAATCTGCCTGTATATATATACACAGGGGGAATCTGCCTATATACACAGGGGGGAATCTCCCTATATACACAGGGGGAATCTGCCTATATACACTGGGGGAATCTGCCTATATAAAGGGAGAATCTGGCTACCCCCACAAAATATAAGACCTCCCTGAAAATAAGCCCTAGCACATATTTTGGAAGAAAAATTAATACAAGACAGTGTCCTTATTTTCTGTGGAAACACAGTATTATTACATTTTGAATTAACTGTTTACCTCCCACACCAAAAATTACTCAAATACATTTTTTAATGAAAAAAAAAATTACAATAAAAAACAAAACATAGTTACCTAAGGGTCTGAACTTTTTTAATATACGTGTGAAGAGGGTGTATTACTAATATTTTTTTTAATTATAAGCTTGTAAATAGTGAGGGACGCAAAACTGAAAAATGCACCTTTATTTCCAAATAAAATATTGGCGTCATACATTGTGATAGGGACATAATTTAAATGGTGTAATAACCGGGACAAATGGACAAATAAAATACATAGGTTTTAATAATGGTAACATGTATTATTTTAAAGCTATAATGGCCGAAAACTGAGAAATAATGATTTTTTTCAAATTTTTTCTTAATATTTCTATTAAAATGCATTTAGAAAAAAAAATTTTTTAGCAAAATGTACCACCTAAAGAAAGCCTAATTGGTGTAAAGAAGATATAGATCAATTTGTTGTGATAATTAGTGATAAAGTTATTGGCGAATGAATGGGAGGTGAAAATTGCTCTGATGCATAAGGTAAAAAATACCCGCAGGCTGAAATGGTTAATGGATGCCCCCCTGGGTTAAAACAAGTCTTGCCGCCAATTAATAAATCCTCCTATAAACTGAAATGCTTCGCCCAGCATAATGCTATATTTGGATAAAAGATTTAAAAGTAGTGCACTCACTTGCCCTAAAAAAAGATATTCGCATATCAAAATTCAAAGTCCACGTTCCCTCGTGGCGTATGATCAGCGTCTCCTTCTGTTGCACCTAAGCTCTGCCCAAAGTACAGCCTGCGCTGAGGAGGAGGATTCTATGTTTACTATTGAGCCCATTCTGTTGATATGTCATTAAATCAGCAAATAATATCGGGGAGCGTTCTAGCAATCGGTGTGTGTATGGTGATAGAACACCAGAGTACAAGAGGTCACAGGGTGTTGATAAACGCTGTATGCAGAATTACACTATTGCGTTTTTTTCTTCTTCTGAGGTTGTCTGGGAAATCATGCTGATTACATAGAATATTCGTTGTAGTTGGAAAACTATGGGCTGTTGAGTGCTGCAGGCATAATTTTTACGTATATTTTTCATAAATGTACTCACATTACTGATTTTGGCCCCATGTTTACAGTACTGCCATGTCTCCCCAGTACATACTGATTAAGCTGTTAAACTAGCTGTAGTGTAAGCTGAACCCTGTTGTACAAAATAGGCTTCTAAAAATTTCTCCACTGCTTCAGTAGTTTTCATTTCTCTTATCTCTTGTTTTTCTGCAGCGTGCAGATGATCTCAGTATTACTGCTCATGCAGGGTGCAGAGGAGTATGATCTAGCGATGAATCATCTCCTAGTGGGAGCACTATGCCTCACATGACAGTAGTTTAGAACAGACATTTTAAGCACGCTTAAAGGGCTGCTCCGCTTTATTACACTTATCTACAGTCAGGTCCATTAATATTGGGACAACGACACAATTTTTGGTTCTATACACAACCACATTTGATTTTGAAATTAAATGAACACGATGTGCTTTAACTGCAGACTGTCAGCTTTAATTTGAGGGTATTTACATCCAAATCAGGTGAACAGTGTAGGAATTACAACAGTTTGCATATATGCCTGCCACTTGTTAAGAGATCAAAGGTAATGGGACAGAATAATAATAAAATCAAACTTTCACTTTTTAATATATGGTTGCAAATCCTTTGCAGTCAATTGCAGCCTGAAGTCTGGAACGTGTAGATATCCCCAGACGCTGGGTTTCATCCCTGGTGATGCCCTGCCAGGCCTCTACTGAAGGGAAAATGTCCCAAGAACAAGCAGGAACTGAAGACAGTTGTCTTCAGTTCCTGCTTGTTTTTGGGACATTTTCCCTTCAGTTTTGTCTTCAGCAAGTGAAATGTATGCTCAATCGAATTCAGGTCAGGAGATTGACTTGGTCATTGCAAAACATTCTACTTCTTTCCCTTCAAAAACTCTCTACACCTTCACCCCAGCTGCTACATCCGCCATCTTTTCCACCGCTCCACTGCTTTTGCTCCCCCGTGAGGGTTTTGTGTAGTCTGGCACAGAGTGCCCCTATGTGGATCAAAGTGGTGGACAAGACACTTTCAGGAGCACTGTGCGCAACGGAATAACGATATTACGCTGGTGCTTGTGCAACAGGGTGGAGCTACAGCGCATGAGCTGGTCCTGGCCCTCGCCACTGATGCTGTTAACTGCGCCTCCGGATGGATTTTGTTAATGTTTGTTAATTTTCTGTTTAACTTGAAAACTTCAATAAAAAGAATAATAATTAAAAAAAAAAAAAAAAGCGCCTCCGGAGCTCTGGTCCCAAAGGATTGGAGAGGACGTGATAAACAAAATTGGAAATGTAGTCAGCATGATAATTAAAAAAAATAGATAATGTAAAAAGGGTTTATGTGCAATGTAACGACTAACCAGCAAGCTCATGGTGAACCAGAACTCGTTAGAGTGTGTAAGTGGCTACGATGGTCCAAAAAGCCCCCCTTATTAAAATGCATGGAAAACAAAAGTTCGCTTTCTTAAAACAGAAAGAATTTGCAATAATTCAGGTTGGAGTGAGCTTGAGATGTCTCCCAGTGCATCACTGCTGAATATATGCAAATTAACCATTGTCGTCCTTAGAAGCTAAACACACCTCCAGATCCGCTGGAATGCAATGATGTGTCAGCTTGTAATTAGTACAGAGCCATAACAATCCAACATGCATACAGACTGTTTAGGATTGGTTGATCCTCACTTGTGCAATGTTAAAAAACAGTATTGCAGATTGTGATATACTAGATGAAAGCCCGCCTGTTTAAAGACGGGCGCTAGGCTTTGTCCATGACTGCCTCTCTCCCCAGTGGCCGCGCTCACACCTCAGTGCACCCGCATGTGCGCAACGCCCCTCTGCACCCGATCTCTGCTGTCCCAAGTCCGCCACCGTGCATGCGCAATACGCCATATGCACGGACACAGGGACAGAGGACGCAGGGACACCACCGTTTTATTATATGGGATTCTACATTACACACACCGGAATAAAAAATAAAACAAAAATGCCAGCCTAAACTAGGGCTTTAATGGCCACTTTCTCTGTATTCCCATGTCTAGTGACACTTTCAGAATATAACAACTCTACTTTCAGATCTACTCAGCGCTACACGTCAGCCCTTTGTGGGTTCTGCATTATGATAGCGAGTTAAACGAAACCTGCACTATGTTAATTTAAAAGTCTCCCAATTCCCTGTGCCTTCAGTATCCCGTGTTCCCTCCCTGCCAGAGGGGTCTCCGTCGTACTCCGCGCTTCAGACCCCTGATGCTGCGGCTGCTGAATAATTCATGTGACTGGCGAAGCTCCACTCTTTCCCCAATCCATTTTTAATAGCGCCCGCACTTTATCACTCTCATTACCGGAGCTCAGTTTTGCCGGCAGCGAGGGAAGTGCTTTTCTGGAGCTCATACATTTTAACTGGCAAAACCTGCAAACTCTTTCAAAAGTAAACGTTGCCCTAAACCAACTCCAAGCTGTCGGCAGACTCTTTCTAAGCAGAGAATGAAGCTCAAAAGACATCTGTCTCTACGTCTTCCCAATAAAAGCCAAAGAACAGCTGACATATAGCACAGAATCGGGACCAGTACAATAGCAAAAAGCAAGGTAGGGAGCACCAATGTAGAAAAAGTGGTGTGCCAAGACCCCAGCCCCAGTGTCTCTTAAAGAGAATCTGTATTGTTAAAATCGCACAAAAGTAAACATACCAGTGCGTAAGGGGACATCTCCTATTACCCTCTGTCACAATTTCGCCGCTCCTCGCCGCATTAAAAGTGGTTAAAAACAGTTTTAAAAAGTTTGTTTATAAACAAACAAAATGGCCACCAAAACAGGAAGTAGGTTGATGTACAGTATGTCCACACATAGAAAATACATCCATACACAAGCAGGCTGTATACACCCTTCCTTTTTAATCTCAAGAGATCATTTGTGTGTTTCTTTCCCCCTGCAGCTATCTTCCACTCAAGTGTCAGGCTGTTTCTTCCTGCAGAGTGCAGACAGCTCTGCCTGTATGTAATTCCTCAGTATGTGAAAGCCCAGCCAGCTCAGAGGAGGATTTATCCAGCTTGTAAAAGATAAGAGAGAAGAGAGAAGCTGCCCTAATCTAAATAATACACAGGCAGTGTACATAGAGGGGCCTGGAGGGGGGAGATGCATCACAGAACCACAACACTGAAGAACTTGGCAGCCTTCCAGACACAGGCTGACAAGTCTGACAAGAGAGAGATAAGTTGATTTATTACAGAGATGGTGATAGTAGAACGTGCTGCAGTAAGCCAGAACACATTAGAATAGCTTTTGGAAATTGTAGGATGATAAAAAACAGGATGCAATTTTTGTTACGGAGTCTCTTTAAGGCTTGCAGTATCCAAAAAGTATAAATGGGTGCATTCAGTTGTGGCTGTTAGCAGCTTTTAGAAAGGGCTAGACCCTAGGTTCTCAATGTGTGGTATGCTTACCCCTGTGGTACTTCGGATGGTTCCAGGGGGTACTGGTACTCAGGCTTGATATACTTAACCAAGCATAACAAATTTAGAGTATTAGAATATGATAAATCTTACTTAACCCCAAATTAGTATTTTAGCTAATTAAGGGCCCGTTTCCACTAGTGCGGTGCGAATCGCTGGGATTCCACCGCTGACAAAATCGCATGCGGATGCGATTCCGCATGCGATTTTTGCCGCGATTTCGCATAGGCAGGCTATGAGCGATTTTAACCATGTCACTGCCTGGTTCAATTTGCATTAGTTTTCGTGCGAATTCGCACGCGAAATCGCGGCAAAAAACGCATGTGCGTTTTCCCTATTAAATACATAGCCTGCGAATCGCCTGCATTCCTCACGCAGGCGAATTCTGCAGGCCCTACCGTGCAGAAAAATCCTGCACAGAAAAACGCACCAAAAAACTGACAAGTGGAAACAGTCTCATCCACTTGTATTGGTTATGCGAATCCGCATGCAGACAACGCATGCGGATTCGCTCTAGTGGAAACGGGCCCTAAAAGTAATAGTACATGCTTGGAAATTGTTTAGAACCAATTATCATGTACTACGATTAAATATAGATTTGTCAAGGGGTACTTTTGATAATGTTTACTATGCTGGGCATACTTGGTAAATACAGGGTTTTAAAAGGGGTACATACCAATAAAATGTTGAGAAACACTGGGCTAGACAGCCCAAAACAGCCTCTGTCGCTGCTGCCTTTTATATGAATAAAGAGCTATAAAACTACATTGGTGGTGCCCACCCATTTATACTTTTTGCCAGACATGTACATAAAAAAAGATAGCACTCCTTGATTGTCCCTTTTTCTATGCTGTTTTTGGTTATTTTTGGTTTTATTTGTCTGGAAAAAATATAAAAAAAATATAATACAAAAACATAGCACTTAGGCCCCTTCCCCACATTCGCGATTTCAGTAACTCAGTGCGATGTGATCCACAGGGATATCAGAAGTTCGTAGACTGCCCTGATGTCCTGATGTCCCTGCCCAACACATTCCTGCAAACTCATTGCAATTTTCTTTATAACAAATGGAAATTCGAGCTGCATCAAGAAGAATCGCATAGTAACGCAAGTCCCCTGCGTTGTGACAGCACTTTTGTTTTCTGATGCGTGCAGGTGGGGAAGGGGCCTTAAAGAGGAACTGTAGTAAAAAATAACACAATTAATACAATTGCTTATTATTCTTTAGTTAGTGTTTGCCCATTGTAAAATCTTTCCTCTCCCTGATTTACATTCTTAAATGTATCACTGGTGGTGACATCTTTACTCCTGCCAGGTTATCTGTACGGAATGTTCGTTACTGAGAGTTCTATGCACAGAGGGTTATTGGTTATTAATGTTATTGCTTGCTTGGCAGTTGGAAAAAGCCGTTCTTTCCCCCAAGGCAACGGGGTTCACAGACAGCAAACTGTCAGGACCATGGTCATGACCTCACACCCTGTGAGGGGTCTCACCCCAATATTAGCCACACAGAAGATCTATTCGAGATGAAGTAAAGACTTATCGGGGGAAAGGGGTATCAGCTACTGATTAGGGTGAAGTTTAATCCTGGGTTACCGTTCCTCCTTAACCACTTCAGGACCACAGTCTTTCTACCCCTTAAGGACCAGGCACTTTTTTTCCATTCAGACCACTTCAGCTTTCACGGTTTATTGCTCGCTCATACAACCTACCACCTAAATGAATTTTACCTCCTTTTCTTGTCACTAATAAAGCTTTCTTTTGGTGCTATTTGATTGCTCCTGCGATTTTTACTTTTTATTATATTCATCAAAAAAGACATGAATTTTGGCAAAAAAATGATTTTTTTAACTTTCTGTGCTGACATTTTTCAAATAAAGTAAAATTTCTGTATACATGCAGCGCGAAAAATGTGGACAAACATGTTTTGGATAAAAAAAAACCCATTCAGTGTACATTTATTGGTTTGGGTAAAAGTTATAGCGTTTACAAACTATGGTGCAAAAAGTGAATTTTCCCATTTTCAAGCATCTATGACTTTTCTGACCCCCTGTCATGTTTCATGAGGGGCTAGAATTCCAGGATAGTATAAATACCCCCCAAATGACCCCATTTTGGAAAGAAGACATCCCAAAGTATTCACTGAGAGGCATAGTGAGTTCATAGAAGATATTATTTTTTGTCACAAGTAAGCGGAAAATGACATTTTGTGACAAAAAAAAAAAAGTTTCCATTTCTTCTAACTTGCGACAAAAAAAAATGAAATCTGCCACGGACTCACCATGCCCCTCTCTGAATACCTTGAAGTGTCTACTTTTCAAAATGGGGTCATTTGTGGGGTGTGTTTACTGTCCTGACATTTTGGGGGTGCTAAATTGTAAGCACCCCTGTAAAGCCTAAAGGTGCTCATTGGACTTTGGACCCCTTAGCGCAGTTAGGCTGCAAAAAAGTGCCACACATGTGGTATTGCCGTACTCAGTAGAAGTAGTATAATGTGTTTTGGGGTGTATTTTTACACATACCCATGCTGGGTGGGAGAAATATCTCTGTAAATGACAATTTTTTTATTTTTTTACACACAATTGTCCATTTACAGAGTTATTTCTCCCACCCAGCATGGGTATGTGTAAAAATACACCACAAAACACATTATACTACTTCTCCCGAGTACAGCGATACCACATGTGTGGCACTTTTTTGCACCCTAACTGCGCTAAAGGGCCCAAAGTCCAATGAGTACCTTTAGGATTTCACAGGTCATTTTGCGACATTTGGTTTCAAGACTACTCCTCACGGTTTAGGGCCCCTAAAATGCCAGGGCAGTATAGGAACCCCACAAATGACCCCATTTTAGAAAGAAGACACCCCAAGGTATTCCGTTAGGAGTATGGTGAGTTCATAGAAGATTTTATTTTTTGTCACAAGTTAGCGGAACATGACACTTTGTGGAAAAAAACAATTAAAATCAATTTCCGCTAACTTGTGACAAAAAAATAAAATCTTCTATGAACTCCCCATACTCCTAACTGAATACCTTGGGGTGTCTTCTTTCTAAAATGGGGTCATTTGTGGGGTTCCTATACTGCCCTGGCATTTTAGGGGCCCTAAACCATGAGGAGTAGTCTGGAAATCAAATTCCGCAAAAAGACCTGTGAAATCCTAAAGGTACTCATTGGACTTTGGGCCCTTTAGCGCAGTTAGGGTGCAAAAAAGTGCCACACATGTGGTATTGCCGTACTCGGGAGAAGTAGTATAATGTGTTTTGGGGTGTATTTTTACACATACCCATGCTGGGTGGGAGAAATATCTCTGTAAATGACAATCTTTTGATTTTTTTACACACGATTGTCCATTTACAGAGTTATTTCTCCCACCCAGCATGGGTATGTGTAAAAATACACCCCAAAACACATTGTACTACTTCTCCCGAGTACGGCGATACCACATGTGTGGCACTTTTTTGCACCCTAACTGCGCTAAAGGGCCCAAAGTCCAATGAGTACCTTTAGGATTTCACAGGTCATTTTGCGGAATTTGATTTCCAGACTACTCCTCATGGTTTAGGGCCCCTAAAATGCCAGGGCAGTATAGGAACCCCACAAATGACCCCATTTTAGAAAGAAGACACCCCAATGTATTCCGTTAGGAGTATGGTGAGTTCATAGAAGATTTTATTTTTTGTCACAAGTTAGCGGAACATGACACTTTGTGGAAAAAAACAATTAAAATCAATTTCCGCTAACTTGTGACAAATAAATAAAATCTTCTATGAACTCACCATACTCCTAACGGAATACCTTGGGGTGTCTTCTTTCTAAAATGGGGTCATTTGTGGGGTTCCTATACTGCCCTGGCATTTTAGGGGCCCTAAACCGTGAGGAGTAGTCTGGAAATCAAATTCCGCAAAATGACCTGTGAAATCCTAAAGGTACTCATTGGACTTTGGGCCCTTTAGCGCAGTTAGGGTGCAAAAAAGTGCCACACATGTGGTATCGCCGTACTCGGGAGAAGTAATACAATGTGTTTTGGGGTGTATTTTTACACATACCCATGCTGGGTGGGAGAAATAACTCTGTAAATGGACAATTGTGTGTAAAAAAATCAAAAGATTGTCATTTACAGAGGTATTTCTCCCACCCAGCATAGGTATGTGTAAAAATACACCCCAAAACACATTATACTACTTCTCCCGAGTACGGCGATACCACGTGTGGCACTTTTTTGCACCCTAACTGCGCTAAGGGGCCCAGAGTCCAATAAGTACCTTTAGGCTTTACAGGGGTGCTCAAAATTTAGCACCCCGCCCACTTGCCAGGACAGTTAACAAACCCCACAAATGACCCCATTTTGGAAAGAATACACGCTAAGGTATTCCATGAGGGCCATGGTGAGTTCATAGAAAGTTTTATTTTTTGTCACAAGTTAGCGGAAAATGACATTTTGTGAAAAAAAACAAAAACACAAAACCACAATTTCTGCTAACTTGTGACAAAAAATAAAACATTCTATGAACTCACCATGCACCTCACGGAATACTTTGGGGTGTCCTCTTTCCTAAATGGCATCATTCGTGGGGTCTGTCCTGGCATTTTAGGGTCTCTGCAATCATTACATGTATGGCCAGTATTAGGAGTTTCTGCTATACTCCTTATATTGGGCATAAGGGTAATGCACTGTGGGCTGAAAGGAAAAATGAACGTCAAACAATCAATCAATGTGGATGAAAAAATATCTGCCAAAAAATTTTGAAAAAAAAAAAAGAGGAGGAAGGCGTCTGCCAGGACATAGGAGCTGCCGCCCCAAAAATCCAAACCCACCAGCTCGTATGCCCTGGCAAACCTGATTTATCCATTCACACTGATCGATGTGGATGAACAAATCATTGCCAGAGTTCTTTTTTGATACAAAGTGTTTGCCAAAGCATATGAATCCCCAACACCACTCCTCGGCCCATATGCCTCGGCAAACATATCTTTTTGACTGCGGAGGAGAAATCTCGTCCTGCAGCGCTACATGCACCGACTTGTGTGTAAGCTGACAGACGCGCAATGTTCTGTCAGGATGCACCATCAGTGCTGCAGCTGATTGGTCGGTCTGGATAGAAAAAAAGAGAGAAGAAAAAAAAGACAAAACAATACAAAAAGGAGGGGAAGGCGTCTGCCAGGACATAGGAGCTGCCGCCCCAAAAATCCAAACCCACCAGCTCGTATGCCCTGGCAAACCTGATTTATCCATTCACACCGATCGATGTGGATGAACAAATCATTGCCAGAGTTCTTTTTTGATACAAAGTGTTTGCCAAAGCATATGAATCCCCAACACCACTCCTCGGCCCATATGCCTCGGCAAACGTATCTTTTTGACTGCGGAGGAGAAATCTCGTCCTGCAGCGCTGCATGCACCGACTTGTGTGTAAGCTGACAGACGCGCAACGTTCTGTCAGGATGCACCATCAGTACTGCAGCTGGTTAGTCGTTCGCTCGGTCCACCTGGAAGGTTATTGGATGGAAAAAGAGAAAAAAAAACCCAAAAAACAAGCAAGCAGCAAAGCAATTACTTCATTAACATTAATAACCTTTGAACTTTTTTAATAAAAAACTTAACATTGCAAACCAAACATTAACTACTTTGCTTACCTGTTTTTTGTTTTTTTTTAACTTACCTCCCGAGGACAAACCTCTCCTCCCCCATGGAACAATGTGCGAAGTGCAAATCGCACAGAGTTGTGGCGAAATACATTACGCAATTTGTCCCAAGTGAAAGGAGAGGTTTCTGGCAGCCCTGTGTATTAGGGTCTCTGGAAACCCGATGTTTGGTTTCACACTGCATATTGACATATCCGGTGGGTCGAGCCCGCCGCACCGTATCGTCCAAAACAGACCTTCAGGCAATACCACGAGTAGCATTCGGCCTAGTAATGAACTGCGTCGCCATAGACTAACATGACTTCCGGGCCGATCGATATTGCCACAGAAGCCACGCAGTAACGTAGGCATGCACTAGCGTTAAGTCAAGCACTTCCGGCGTAGGGGGGGACCGCAAAGTGTGACTTTTGCTAGGCATTTTGCCCTAACGCATCGCAGCAGTGTGAAATAGCACTGAGAGACCCTTGTGTGCCTACCGCTGTGTGTGGAGTTCCCTACTCTCTAATAGTGTACCTGCTCGTGGTACCTCTCAAAACACTCCCCTAGGCATAGGCCAGGCTGGTCAGGACAGGTGGGACAATAAACAGTGGTGTCACGCCTTATTCCAGCCCTGCTGCAGACACGACAGCGTTTTCTTCGGATTCGTTGACCTGGGGTAGTCGGAATTGGATAGGCGTAATGCCTTCCATGCAGCCAGCTAGTTGCATCTTGGGGTTGGACCACGGCACCTCCTGGATACAGGAGTTCCATCACGATCTGTTTATTAAATTGAATAAACGAGCCAGTTCTCCCAGCCTTACTGTAGAGAACAAAGCTGTTGTAAATTGCCAATTGAATGAGGTAAAAAGACACTTTTTTTATACCAGCGTCTTGTTTTTCGGGCAACTAAATAGGGCGCTAACCTCTGGTCATTGAAGTCCACCCCTCCCATGTTAGTATTATACTCGTGGACGACAAGGGGTTTTTCAATGACCTCAGTTCGCCGTTGAATTTCAACTGTCGTGTCTGCGTGAATGGTGGACAGGAAGTAAACCTCCCTCTTGTCCTTCCATTTCACCGCGAGCAGGTCGTCAGCACACAAGGCGGCCCTCTGCCCCCGTTGAAGTCTGGTGGTAATGAGCCGTTGGGGGAAGCCCCGGCGACTAGGCCGCACGGTGCCACAGCATCGGATTTTTTCTATTTTTAAGTGCTGAAAGAGGGCCACACTTGTGTAATAATTGTCCACAAAAAGATGGTACCCCTTCTGGAACAAGGGTGACACCAAGTCCCACACAACCTTTCCACTGCTCCCCAGGTAGTCAGGGCATCCGACCGGCTCCAATTTTGAGTCTTTTCCCTCATAGACCCAAAAATAAGATGTATAGCCTGTGGCCCTTTCACAGAGCTTATACAGTTTCACCCCATACCGGGCGCGCTTGTTTGGGATGTACTGTTTGATGCGAAGGCGCCCGGTAAAGCGTATGAGGGACTCGTCTACGCAGATGTCCTGGTCAGGGGTATAAGCATCTGCAAATCTGGATGACAGGTGGTCTATGAGGGGTCGAATTTTGTGGAGCCGGTCAAAAGCAGGGTAGTCACTTCGATGACAGGTTTCGTTGTCATTGAAGTGCAGGAAGCGCAGGATGTTCTCAAATCGTGTCCTGGACATGGCAGCAGAGTACAGGGGAACATGATGTGCTGGGTCCGTAGACCAATAAGACCGCAACACATTCTGCTTTACTAGTCCCGTGTGAAGGAGAAGGCCCAAAAAAATTTTAATTTCGGAAACTTGGACTGGTTTCCACCGAAAAAGCTGGGCAAGGAACTTTTCCGGATTGGCGGTTATATATTGTGTGGCCTTACGGTTGGTCTCTGCCACAATTAAGTCTAAGAGATCCTGGGTGAAGAACAGATAGAAAAAGTCTAGGGCCGATCCTAGATTATCTGTCTCCACCTGGACTCCAGACTGGGCGGTGAAAGGGGGAAGTACGGGTGCGGCGGAATCAGGGGATTGCCAATTTGGGTTTGCCAGCACCTCTGGTAAATTAGGGGTAGTACGGGCCCGTCTTCTTGGTGGCTGCGACTGGGATCTTACTGCACGTGCCACCGAACCAGTTTCAACTTCCATGCTGGTGCTCGCCACTTCACCAGGGTTTACGGAAGTACTGGTGCTAGGTCCAGGAGATGTTGTGCTGCTGGTGCCTGCCCCACCATGAAATCTCAGACCAGCACGAACACCACTCTGCTGCCCTTGAGGCTGATCCTGCGCCACCTGCGGTCCAACAACATGGGGTGTGGTACGCCTGGCTTTAGCCGGGACCTCAACCTCGTCATCACTATCGGTCAGTGAGCCACTGCTCAATTCAGGTTCAAACTCTGACCCGGAAGATTCGTCGAATGAGGCGTCCCAATTGTCCTCATCCGACTGGGCCATGTACCTAAGAACCTCATCATCGGAATACCCCTTTCTTGCCATGGTGGGCTGCTAAATTTAGGGAGTATTTGAGAGGTAGAAAGCTGTGGTCACTGAGTTTTGATAAAAAAAATAAATCAAAACTGAGGTTTACAGTGCCACAGCTATTGTACAGTGTTTTTTGCAGTGATCAGAAAAAAAATTCTGTCACTGCGGTGGGGCGGGCTGAACGCAAGTGCAGGCGAGCGATCAGGCCTGATCGGGCAAACACTGCGGTTTTTTTTTGTGGATCCTAGTGACCCTAATAGATCTGACTGCGATCAGTAATGATCACTTACAGATACTATATAGTACCAATGTTGATTAGCGACAGTGATGACGCTAATTAGTGACTGTGGTGCAGTGGGCTGAGCACTAACTGACACTTACAAAGGGGCCTAGCTAACTGGCCTAACTGCTAACACTAGTGATACTAAAAAAGTGACAGTTTTCACTGATCACTGTTTTTAGATCACTAGGATAGTGACAGGGGGGTGGTGGTGAGTGGGGAATCAGAGGCAATCAGAAACAATCACAGGACAATCAAAGGCAATCGCAGGCCAATCACAGGGCACTCAATTCACGGGACAATCAAAGCCAATCAAAGCCAATCACGGGACAATCAAAGCCAATCACAGGCCAATCAAACCAATCACGGCACAATCAAAGCCAATCGCGGGACAAAGCCGATCACGGGACAATCAAAGCCAATCACGGGACAATCAAAGCCAATCACAGGCCAATCAAAGCCAATCACAGGCCAATCACAGGCCAATCAAAGCCAATCACAGGCCAATCACGGGACAATCACGGGACAATCAAATACAATTACAGCACAATCGAATTGAATGTCAGCACAATGAAATTGAATGTCAGCACAATCAAATGCAATTACAGCACAATCAATTAAAATGCACTGGGAAGGTGATTGGGGGGGGGGGGGGGGGAGGGGGGGGGGGTCTGAGGGCGATCAGAGGGTGTGGGGGGTTGACTAGGTGTCCGCACGGGGCAGACTGGGTCCTGATCTGGTGGGTGGCAGACACAGGGGGTGACGATAGATCAGTGAGGGATTACAGGGGAGAATAGATGTAAACAATGCACTGGGGAGGTTATCAGCAGGGGGGGGCTGAGGGCAATCTGAGGGTCTGGGTGGGTGATCAGGTGCCCCCAAGGGACAGTTTAGGGTCTGCTCTGATGGGTGGTGGTGACAAGGGGTGATAGGCAGGTGATAAGCAGGTGATAGACAGGTGATCAGTGGGTAAGGCAGCTGTATACAAACGTATACAGGGGGGTGGTCTGGGGGGGATCTGAGGGTAGGGAGGGTGATCAGGGTACCCTAGGGCGCACTTCAAGTAAAAAACAAAAACAAAAGACCGAGAGCCCAAATTGTGCAATATCTTCAAACAGTTGAATTATAGATTAATAAAAAGTTATACTCACAAACATGGGTTGCCCCTAGGCAACCACTCCATATGCCGGTGGGGAGAATTAGTACCTGACCCCACTCAGGTATAAGATGTCGCTCTCTGTAGACAGAAATCAGGAAGAAATCCTTACCACCATAGGTGGATCGCTTGTTATTAGGATAAGACCAGAGGCGCCAAAAGTGTAAAAAATATAATAAAATTTTAAAATGGGGAGAGTCACAACTCACCACCCATAAACCAAGAACCAGCATAAGACTCAGTGTTCAGATGAACAAAAACAATTTATTGGTACTCCTAGGTGCTACGCGTTTCACGGGACAATCCCGCTTCCTCAGGCAATCAATCAGGAGTACAAGCTATCCGGGGTCTGGCAAGCTCTCCGCGCCTCAATTGAGGCGCGGAGAGCTTGCCAGACCCCGGATAGCTTGTACTCCTGATTGATTGCCTGAGGAAGCGGGATTGTCCCGTGAAACGCGTAGCACCTAGGAGTACCAATAAATTGTTTTTGTTCATCTGAACACTGAGTCTTATGCTGGTTCTTGGTTTATGGGTGGTGAGTTGTGACTCTCCCCATTTTAAAATTTTATTATATTTTTTACACTTTTGGCGCCTCTGGTCTTATCCTAATAACAAGGGTACCCTAGGGGGCAGTTAGGGACCTACCCTAGGGGATAGCGTCCCTAGATAGTGACAGGGAGTGATTGATGGGTTTTTAGGTGGGTGGTGGGGTGCTAGCAGTGGTGTGCTGGGGTGGTCAGGGGGGGTTCTGAGGGCTGGGGTGGGCGATCGGGGGGTCTGTGTGGGGCAAAGAGTGTTTTGCTGCACTTATCTATTGGCTGCCTGTCCTCTCTGATGGTCGCACGACGAGTGACCATCCGCGGAGGAGGCAGCCAGTATAATACACTTTGTTACAATAACAAAGTGTATTATACACTCTGATTGGCCAGATCGCGCAAGTTTGAAACCCGCCGGCGCTGCTGATTGGCCGGCGGGTTTCCAAGTAGGGTGGGCGGAGCCTATTGCCGGTGGCGATCGCGTCATTGATGACGCGATCGCCGCACAGCCACCGCTGATGCCGCCCCAGCCGATGGGCGTATTGCGGTCGTTTGGACCCGGACTTTGCCGCCGCCCATCGGCTGGGGGCGGTCCTCAAGTGGTTAACGTGGCCACACTCCATGCAATTACATTTATATTCAATTCAAGAATTACAGTCTTTTTTTGCAGATTGATTGTAACACTTCAAAACGTCTGACCAATGTACCACACAAGTGTGTTCAATTCTTCTCCAATTATAAAAAAAAAAATATTGAAAAATTGCTTTGGTGTATACCAGGCTTTCTCAACCAGGGTTCCTTGAGTACTCTGCATAAGTTCCCTGCCATTTTCCCCCATTGTGAGTGTTGGGGGAAGTATGATAGGGAGCACACTATAATAGGGGGTACTGTAAAAATTGTAAATTGGTGGCCAGAATACTAATGAGCACATTAATAAAAACACTAGATTATGGGGACATTATAATGCAGGGTACTGTAATAGACCATGCCACCTGCAAAATAAATTCAGGGGTTCCTTAACCACTTCACCCCAAAGGCGTTTTTACCCTAACGGACAAGAGCGATTTTCAACTTTCAGTGCTCATCCCTTTCATTAGCCAATAGCTTAATCACTACTAATCACAATGAAATGATCTATATCTTGTTTTTTTCACCACCAATTGGGCTTTTTGGAGTTGATATTTGTTTTCAGTAATTACTTTATTTTCTATGCATTTTAAAGGGAAATACAAGGAAAAAAATGCACTATTTCTCTAATTTCATCCCCTATGGTTTTAATATAAACACTGCTACTGTACATAAAACCCACACATTTTATCTGCCCATTTGTCCTGGTAATCACAAGATTTTAATTATGTCCCTAGTACAAAGTATGGTGACAATATATCGTTTGGAAATAAAGGTGTATTTTTTTTTGGGTGGGTTTATTTTTTCACAATTTTCACGTGCACGGGGATGCACGTGCACCAGGGGTCTCAAACTCGCGGGCCATTTGCGGCCCTCGATACAATATTTTGTGGCCCTCGCCGGCAAAAGCTTCCTTATAGTTCGCTTCAGTGCTCCCAAGTAATCCGCCGCATCCCCGCCGCTAAACGAGGGCTGCAAAGCCCCCAAATTGCCCGGGGGGCAATCCGTCGGCATTTCCTGGAAGGGGCAGAGCTTTCCGCTTCAGCTCTGCCCCTCCTGACGTCAATCGCCGCACGGATCGCCGCCTCTCCCCACCCCTCTCTGTGAAGGAAGAGTGAGAGGAGCGGGCAGAGGCGGCGATGCGCCGCGATTGTGAAATTCCTTATGCGGCCCAGCCTCATCCTGACTTTGCCTCCTGTGGCCCCCCAGGTAAATTGAGTTTGAGACCCCTGTTTTACGCACTCTGCAATTGAAAAAGTACTGCCTTAATTATTCTGAGTATTTTCTTGCTTGCTGGTGGCTTAAAAGGCATTTCATTGATAAGGGGTGGAAATATCACCTAGGAGAAAACTTAGTAGAAAAAGTGACTTGAATAAGGGCCAAGGGGGTTGATGCACAAAATTTGCACAATGTGTGGCAATATTACCAGACCATACTGAAAATACTATAGCTTGGTGCGCTGATAGCACGACGAGCATTGCCTTTGCCATTAGCGTAAACGGTGTACGAGTGGTACGGAAGTATCTTTGCGTGCGTGTTCACATCAGTCTGTTCGTAAGGGATCTGTTTGGTGCGTTCCAGAGTTTGGGCCCCACGTGATTTTTTTCCTAATGGACTAGACACAACAGAGGCCGACACAATCAATGCTAGCCTATGAGAATGGACAGGGTCTGTTCTCACTAGGCTGCTAGTCGCATGCATTTCACAAGATACTCACCTGCTTCCATCCATTTGGGTCCCGGTATACTGTTTTCCCAGCACAAGCCTCTCAGGCTCCTGTTAGTTACAAATGACCAATGGAAATCGTCCCTCTCCAGGGAGGATTCGCATTGTTTCACTGAGTAGTGGACCAATGAAAATCCTTCCTAGGGAGGGACGATTCTCATTGGTCTATTGCAACAATGGGAGTCTGATACTCTTCTGCTGGGGCCACGGGTTCGCTATACCAGCGTTTCCCGCATGCAAGGACTAGAACTCAGCCTAAAGATGTCACCACCTGTGATAAATTTCATTATGTAAATCAGGGTGAGGAAATATTTTGCAATGGGCAAAAATAAGCAATTTTATTCATTATGTTATTTTCACCACAGCTCCTCTTTAAATCAAGCAGTAGGTGTTGACTTGTATATCTTCAGAGAAGGCAGCTCCATGGATGTAGTGGGAGTTTTGGGGTACTTTTTTTTTTTTTTTTTTTAACTAGCTTTAAACGGCAATTATAATGATGGGGCTTTGAGTAACTCTTCCGAACAGCTTGAAATTCTTCTTTAGAGGATTGCTGAAAGAAACCTTGTCATGCTGGTGATTTTGCCGTTTGACTGATTGTTTAGCCAATAAGAGTGCTCTTCTGTGTGCAGGAGGATCAGATCCGGCGACAGAAGAGAGAGGAGCGGCTGCAGCAGATGCGACATAACGTCCAGTTGAAGTTTGCCTGTAAAAGGAAGGTAAGAACTGAAACTACTCCAACCTAAGTAAAGATAAAAGAACCTGTTCGGTTCCCTGAAAAAAAAAAAGAACTTTCTTAATGTAACAATTTAGGATTATCTTTATAACATAAGTGCACTTTTCATTTTATTGCCAGAAAGTTCCTCTCTGGCTCCCTCTTCATCATGTAAAGCATCTGTAACTTTAAAGGGAACCAGAGAGGATCAAAAAAAGGTTTTATACATACCTGGGGCTTCCTCCAGCCCCATACGCACGGATCGCTCCCACGCCGCCGTCCTCTGCTGCATGGATCCGCCGGTACCGGGTCCTGTCATTGCGGCCAGTCGGCCGGCGGACGTGGCCGATTCTCCGCATCACACGGCGCTCCCTCTATACAAGTACGCATGAAGCTGCCTACTGCGCAGCCGCATGCGTACGGGTATGGAGGGAGCCCCTGTGATGCGGACAATTGGCCGCGTCCGCCGGAAGTGACGGGCCCGGTACCGGCGGTTCCAGGAAGCGGAGGATGGCGGCGTGGGAGCGATCCAGGCTTATGGGGCTGGAAGAAGCCCCAGGTATTTATAAAAGCCTTTGTCTATTTTAACAACCCATTCCTCTTTGGTTCCCTTTAATAAGGCTGTTTTCACAGTGCAAATATAAGCAGAATGGATCGGCACAGATGCGAACGAATCCTATGCAGAGCAATAGGATCCACTCACATTGGTCTGTATGGATTAGATCTGTTAAGTCTGTTCTGACGAGCAGAATGCAAATTGACATTTCTGGCTCGGCTGGCCGAAGCCCATGCTGACAGGTATACCGAGCGGGTGGCGACACGAAACCGTAAACCATGTATATATACAATGGAGCGGTCGGCTAGTCGTTCAAGGGAACCTGAAGTGAGAGGGATGTGGAGGCTGCCATATTTATTTATTTTTTAACAATACCAGTTGCCTGGCAGCCCTGCTGATCTTTTTGGCTGCAGTAGTGTCTGAATAACACCAGTAACAAGCATGCAGCTAATCTGGACAGATTTGACAATAATGTCAGAATCACCTGATCTGCTGCATGTTTGTTCAGAGTCTATGGATAAAAATATTAGAGGCAGAGAATCAGCAGGACAGCCAGGCAACTGGTATTGTATAAAAGGAAATTAAATATGGCAGCCTCCATAAATCTCCTGCTTCAGGTTCCCTTTAAGCAAATGTAAGCAGTTTGAAAACAGACCAATCATATGCTGCCACTGCATGATTTGATTGGTTCATTTTCAAGCTGTATACATTATTATTCTCCACATACAAGCACTAAACTAATAAGCATCTCACTGACCATCCCCCCAGAGAAGTCAGAAATACCAGAAACTGAGGAGTCTGGTTCAATAGGATTTATCTACCGACTCCACAGCCTGGTATTCAGCATTGCCTTTCACCAGACCATGCACACCTATTTGTAGGTTAAAATGTCCAATCTATGGATTTTCATTCTGATTCTTTTAGACTTTGTAAGCAGTTATTTATGAGCATGCTGCATCGACCTTTTCCCATACCAATTTTTGCAAGCTGTGTGTGTTTCTGCAGGATGAGGAATGACAGGTAAAGCAAATCTGAAGCCAAAAATGAAACTCACGAGGACTTACTAGATCCACTGACCAAATAAGCTTTACTTTTTTTGAAGCCCTTAAAGGGACTCAGAGCTGAATAATAATACAAGATTTATACATACCTGGGGCTTCATCCAGCCCCATCTACACGGATCACTCCCACACCGCCATCCTCAGCCTTCTCCGTCTTCTCCACCGGGTGCCGTTACTTCCGCCAGACGCGGCCAGTTGTACGCATGCACAGCGCCTCCCTCTGGCTCTCTGGTGCCTGCCTTACGCAGGCGCCTGCGCATTACGGAGGGAGCGCACTGCGCTTGCGTCTGCTGGCTCTGACTGGTCGAAGTGACGGGACCCGGTACCGGCGATAGAAGACTGAATACAGGCACAAGTTAGAGCTTGCACATGCACAGTACGGATGTACTTGTTTCAGGTAGGACTCAGAGACGCAAGTACCACTGAAGCCTACAGAAGAAGAGTTTGAACTAGCAGATCGAATAGCTTCCACCAGGGACGGCGTGGGAATGATAGGATGGGCTGAGGGACAGGAAGGATGTATGGTATCCAGAGCCTTCCCTCTACAACGGTGTATATAAAACCCTTTAAAGTGTTCTCTACTTTTACTGCCTCTTCTTCTCCTGTATTTCCAGAGAGAGGAGGAAGAGGAGACAATGAGGCTGCTGCAGCTCAGTAAGCAAATGCTCTCCGGAGTGGACAGCCCGGGTCTGGAGCAGGGAGAAGAAGAACTGGTCCTCGCCGAGTATGAGAGTGATGAGGACACAAAGAAGCCAACAGAGTATGATACATTTATTACGAACTCATTCATAGATAAAGCTGAACTCTGCATGGTTATGTGTTACTTGTGGTCACATGTAATTTGTGGTCACGTGATGACCACCCCTTGACTGTCCCTCGTTCACCCTGTCACCCTGCGCTGAAGGCATCTTACTGTATTTTCAATCAGTGATGCTCTGCTTACAGGAGTACAGCTGTCTGTTTGTCACCCAAAGTGCATAAAAAAGTAGACTGAACCCAGGAGGTCCAGATGCAGAGATCAGGCCACTGCAGGCTACTGCCGTCTTCAGTCCAAACTGCAGTTGTGAACAATAGTGATGTAATCCCCTGTCTACCTAATGAAACTTGAGATATTGGGTGGGGCTTCTGAAGAAAGGGCACCTCTTGCTTTAGAAGCCCCACCCAATATTTCAAGCTTATTTAGGACTAACACTATGGGCATCAATGTAAATTAGCTCTATGGTACTTAAAGAGAAACCGTAACCAAGAATTGAACGTCATCCCAATCAGTAGCTGATGCCTCCTTTCCAATGAGAAATCTATTACTTTTCTCAAACAGATCATCAGGGGGCTCTATGGCTGATTTTGTGGTGAAACCTCTCCCACAGTGTGATGTCAGTGCCTCACTGCATTGAGGTACTGACATCACACTGTGGGAGCCTTGTTACATTGTGGAAAACAACAGCTGTTTCCAACTGCCAAAAAAGCAAGCAGCATCTCTTTCCAGTGACATCACCTGCCAGCAGTAAAAATGTCACCATGTGATAAATGTCTGAATGTAAATCAGGGAGAGAAAAGATTTTGCAATGAGCAAACATGCGCAAAAGGTGGATCAGCGCAAGGTTAGGATTTAGTTAGTGTTAGGCCCCTCCCATGGAGGATCGACTTCTTCGCAGTGGGAGGGACAAGTACTTAAAAGGTTGCATGCAAGCTGTTACAGGAAACTAACATCCTCCTCCAGTGGTAGACAGGTCATGTGTATGCTCAGTGTGTATTATATCCCACAAGTGGGGCTTGCACTCTTTTGCAGGTAGGCACTTGCCTGTTTTTAAGTAGCGCTGTTCATTTCCTTGCAATGAGCAAACATGGACAAAATCATTTATACATTATTATTACAAAAAATATGCACTTTTTTATTACATTATTTTCACTGGAGTTCCTCTTTAAAGTCAGTAGGGCTTTGGTGACATTCCAGTTTGTTTTGAGTTTTGAATAGATAGGACATAAAATTGCCAAAAAACACTGACCTTGTTTTATTTCTTGCTTATTGCTCCTTCATGTAAGGGCCCGTTTCCACTATCGCGAATCCGCATGCGTTGCCCGCATGGGGATTCGCACAGCCAGTACAAGTGGATGGGACTGTTTCCACTTGTGCGTTTTTCCTGCACGTTTTTCTGTGCAGAAAAAATCTGCAGGGTAGGGCCCTCAGAATTCGCCTGCATGTGGAATGCAGGCGAATCGCACGCAATGTATTTAATAGGGAAATCGCATGCGATTTCCCCATGCGTTTTTGCCGCGATTTCGCATGCGATTTCGCATAGGTACCCATGTTAATTCACACAGGCAGTGACATGGTTAAAATCGCATCACCCTAACCTATGCGAAATCGCGGCAAAAAACGCATGCGGAATCGCACCCGCATGCGATTTTCCTGCGGTGATTCGCCGGCGATTCCGCAACGCTATAGTGGAAACGGGCCCTAACAGTGGTAATGGCTTGTCAGCAAAATATAGCTCTGCTCACTGACTACAGTTCAGTCTTCTGTAGGCTCCCACAGAAATAGCTAGTGACTCTCCCACTGTCTTGTTCTAGGGACAGCTGTGTAAAGTGTCACCGCCGTCTGCTGCCTGAATGTAAGAGAGGTTTCCTGGGCTTAGAAGCAGTTCTGTGTATTGATGTGCAGAGATTTCACTCAGTCTGGAAAAGGAGCAAACTGATCTAGCAAACAGCTACATTAAGTAACAGCATCTCTTTGCTAAACAGTATGATTTTCACATTGACCTTTATTATGTCATGGCTTGAATTATTTGCGCAGCTGTCAAAAGTGACAAACTGCATCAAAAACCTCTTTCCCACCCCTCACTAATGCAAAATGCAGCACAAATGATAATCCCACAGTGAGACAGTGGAATACAGAAATATAACATTGCAGCTTATTGATCATGCGAATAGTGTTTTCAAATGTAAATTTAGCTAATCAAATCCCTTATTTAAAAACAGAGACATGCCTGTAGTAAATTTTATCAGTAGGCTTTGCAGTGGTGCCCTTCACTTTTGATCTTGGGGTACCCCATTATGTAGCCATGTCATGTATTTTGAACTTTGACAGATTCACTTTAAGCACCGCTCATTCAGACTATATGTCTCCATTATTCATTTATTTATTTTGACGTGGCTGGCAAAATGATTTTATAATGAGGCGCCCTTGTTCTCCACCGAAGTAATGAGGTCTGTGCTCAATGAGAATGACATCTTACTTCATTTACAAGGCTTGACAGGTGAAGATTAATAGTGCTATTGAAGGGAGATCAAGGCCAGTTTTCTCCTTTAGTGTGTGAGTTCGCCAATGCGTTCCCGCTGTCCTTACCTCTGTGCGGGACGGCATTTACCGCAGGTACATGGCAGCCTGACATTATAATGGGGCTGACACAGCTGTCTGTGAAGTAGAATGTGTATTCGATGTGACTGGCGCGTCACTTTTTGTGACAGGGCACGCACGGCCGTTGAGCGGTTTTGATCTGAGGGTTGTTTTTAAATGCCTGGATGACAGATCTCTATTGACACAGCTTGCCCAGGCTTTATTAATGAGGCTTTCGCTCCACGAAGCAAACGGATACACATTTACCTTTCAAGCGGGTGACATTTTTACTGGTGACAGCTGCAGGATCTGCCATCTGTGACGGCATTACGTGGCAGGCAAGCTTTGGCGGCAGGGATTGTTTCACTGAGTTTAAAGGAGGGATCTGGGATCGCTGGATTGTGAGATGATGAATGAATTGGTTTTAGAAAAATAGACTGAGGATATGATGGTAAAGTCCTTCTATCAAAAGTGCATGACAGAGCGATTGGAGCTACACTAGTGGCATAGCTAAGGAATTGGGGCCCCCGTGCAAATTTTACTTTGGGCCTCTCAAGTACTCTGTACATCTGATCTCATCCAGAGATACTCCATATCCCACTCCATCCCAACCTCCAACATTGTACGGATGTCTGCCCCTCGCATCACTTGCACACTCCCGAGGCTCCAGGACTTCTCCAGAGCAGACCCTAATTTATGGAACTCCCTCCACCCATCAGGCTCGCCCCCACCTTCATATCATTCAGTCAGACTTTAAAGGAATACTGGTGGGGGGTCGGGGGAAAATTAGTTGAACTTACCCGGGGCTTCTAATGGTCCCCCGCAGATGTCCTGTGCCCGCGCAGCCACTGTCAGATGCTCCGGCCCCGCCTCCGGTTCACTTCTGGAATTTCAGACTTTAAAGTCTTAAAACCACTGCGCCTGCGTTGCCGTGTCCTCGCTCCCACTGATGTCACCAGGAACGTACTGCGCAGGCACAGACCATGCTGGGCTTTTGCTTTACACTTCTGGTGACGACAGCGGCAACGCAGGCGCAGTGGTTTTCAGACTTTAAAGTCTGAAATTCCAGAAGTGAATCGGAGTCGGAGCATCGGTGAGTGGCTGCGCGGGCACAGGATGTCTGCGGGGGACCATTAGAAGCCCCGGGTAAGTTCAACTCATTTTCCCCCGACCCCCCCTACAGTATTCCTTTAAAGACCCATCTGTTTACCATAGCCTACCTGCCATCTTCATAACTTAAAGCCCCCCCCCTCTGATCTGCCACCCCACCCCTCCTAATGTGTTACTTCTTTACCCCTTAGATCAGGGGTCCTCAAACTTTTTTGATTGAGGGCCGGGTCAACATTCTTCAGATTGCTGGAAGGCCGGAACATACATAAAATGATGCGGAAAAACATTACATTAAATCTAGGTATTGATTCCCCCAATCATGCCTGGAGGAGGACTCCCAGCAGCAGACATTCAGTCATGCGGCGCCCCAAGAACGTCTTTGTGCACCAGACAGTGAAGCATACCAAGGTGACAACCTGCAATCCAGTTGGACAGCAGTGTCACCCGATGCTGAATTGGAAGCCAGCGTATTACTGCTCACTGGCTTCTACAGTATGTGGATGGGTGGTGCTAGCACTGCTATTCTCTATGTGGGCCATCAAGATTTAAAGGTGCAGTGGGCCACATCTACAAGTTATACATTTTGTGTTTGGGGGCCAGTGAAAAATCCTTGGGGGGCCGCATTCAGCCCACGGGCCTTAGTTTTAGGACCACTGCCTTAGATTGTAAGCTTTTTTTAGCAGTGCGCTCTCTTCTCCGTGTGCTCTTCTCAGCCAACCATACAGACTCAGTGACTTGTCTTCATTTATCCCTACCTTGCAATCTTTACAGCATTGTTTATTATTTCACTATCTTGTGTGCCATTGTTGTACACTTTAATGTTTTCAACGTCATCTCCCCTATCTATTGTATGTTAGTTCATTATAAATAAAGTTTAATAATATGGGATCCCAAAACCCACCTAGGACAGCCGCATTGTAAGCAGGGGAGAGGAACAGGTTTTTTTTTTTTTTATTGATTACCACTATTTAAAGCCCATATAGAGTTGATAATTAAAAACAAATAAAAACTTTTTAAGTTCTCCCTGTGCTCAATGCAGAGTAACTAGTTCAACAGGTAGTACAACCTCCAGTGAATCTCATAGTGTTAAAAGTACCAATCTCGGTACTCAGTAATCCACAGCGTATTGGCATCTCGGCAATACACAGAGGCTCAGTGTCTCGACATGTGCGCACTCGGTCCACTCCCTCCACTTCTGCAAACGTCACAGGGCAGGCAGGCTAACCTTTTCGTGTCTTATTAGATGACAGAATTCCAATAATAACAGTTCAGCATACAAGCGCATCCGTGGATAAACCACTGTTGATCGGTCCTTGATCATCCCGTCTGTGTGGAAGCATCATCCAGGGATCCAATATGGAAGGTGTTGAAGCTCTCCAGATTAGACCAGGGCCGAATCAGGATATTAGCAAAATCACAGGCTATTTGTGCCAATAGGTAAGTAACATTTATTGGAAAGAAGAAAAAAAATGCATGCAGTGGCCTGACACGGTTCCCAAGGATCACCCTTATTTTATCACAGGCTGTTTGCTTTCCAAGGACTCATCTGAAGAGCTTCAGCAGCTTCCATATTGGCTCCCTGGACGGTACTTTCACACAGAGAATGCCAGCCTGCCTGCCCTGTGATGTTTGCAGAAGTGGAGGAAGTGGACCGGGTGCGCACACACTGAGATGCTCAGCCACTGTGTATTGACGAGATGTTGTAGATTACTGAGTACCAAGATTGTGGCGCTAGTGATGGTGGACAGCAATTAGCAGAGGTATTCATCCACGGACTACTTAAGGAGGAGATAAAGAGAAGACTTTCAACACTCTGACATCCACCAGAGGTGTTAAGTTTTTTATAGTTTTTTTGAGAATTGATAATTTCCAGCGTAGCACCAATGAGGAGCTAATACAGTGGTTGAAGGCAGGCCCCTCTGGTCCAGGGGCCCTGGGGTGGTCACAGACTCTGTATCCCCTATTGCTACACAGAGCTACACCCAAGACAATAATAATCAAATTAGTTGTGCGGCTACAGCCTCCGGATTTACTGAAGCCAGAAAGCCTTTGTGATCCACTAAACCTGGAATTTTTGTGAAAATGTATGTAACTAGGTGGTAACAGATGTGTAGCACTTACCTGTGCCATATCAGATCATACTGAGGATTGATAAGATTAATAAAATGACCATCATGTAGCTGTAGCTTGTGTGCAGCACCTGTTAGAATGTTATTTCAGCAAATCCAGGACCTTTCAGCAAGCTCAACTACATGATCTGATCTGACAAAGGTGAGTGATGAAAATGTATTCCACCTAAAGGAAGATGGATTTTAAAACGATCCAGTTTAGGATTGCTGAATCACACAGGTTGGCCACTACTCTCCAACCTTTGTAAGCCACGACCTTAGAGATCCAGGAGGAAGTGGTTCATTGTTGTGAGGAAGCTCCTCCTCTTTGTATTTTCAAGCCTTCTTTTGACGAAGCATGAATGTGATTGATGGCTTTACAGACCAATGGGGTGAGTCGCTGGGGAGTTATTTGTTTAGAGCTCCACCTCCTGTTTTGATTGGGATGCTTTGGAAGTACAGGAAATGCGTTGTTTTGCTGAAATAGGATAGCTCCATAGGATGAGGTGTAGTCATTGGTCACCAAGGATCCTTGGACTAGTGGGGTTTTTTTTTCTACCATTAAAATTCACATTGTAATAGCACATTAGTGTAATGTTTTGTTCTCTGGTGACTGAGACTTCAAAGTCAACAGAAAAAATCCATACTGATATGTCAGGTAGCTGAAAACAAGAGCTCCACTGGCTTTGTTTGAAACAGCATACCACTACACCCTTTGCAACATGAACGCTGTGCGCTTTTTTTTTATCTAGCAAACCTCTGGCTGTAGTAAACTCAGTCCTCAGGTCCCGACCATGCACCTGTATGAATATACCCACTTGAGGACCGCAAACCCCCCTAAAAACCAGGACATTTTTCATAAATTGGGCCACTACAGCTTTCAGACCTCGCTGCAGGGCCGCACAACTCGGCACACAAATGATTCCCCCTTCTTTTCTCCCCACCAACATAGTTCTCTGTTGGTGGGGTCTCATCACTCCCCCAATGTTTATTTATTTTAATTTTTTTTTACACATTTTTTTTTTTTTTTATAAAAATGCCTATTTTTCTTTTATTTTTCCCACCCTCCCCCTGTCAGTCTATCACAGAGATCGTCTGTGATAGGCTTCAGCCTATCACCACCGATTGCTTCGTCCCCAGTACAGCGCTGCCTTAGATCGCAGCGCTGTACAGGTATATTAGACGGCCGTCTAACAGTCTCCGAGCGATCGCCACTAGGAGACTGAAGGTTAAACGTAAGCGGAGATGTGCGCGCATCGGCGCGAGCGCTCTCCTGCTAGCCCCATAGAAGGCCATTCATGCCAATCGGTGTGGTCCTGGGGCTGCCGCCGCGTTCACGCCAATTGACGTAGAGCGATCGGCAAGAAGTTACAATGTACGACCAGTTCTGTTAGCGTAATCTTCAGATATAAAGGGATTCTACTGTAATAACTATGACTTGGCCCCTAAGTCTGTAGACTTTAATGTTGTAATGTGAGATAATTGTTTAGTGCAACAGTAAAGAGACACTGACCCATATGCAATTCACTTTTTTTTCCTAGGTGATATGTTCTGACCTTGTCAATAAAATGCCTTTTAAAGAAAACCTGAATTGGGGCAGGAGGGATAATTTAAACATACTTTGGGCTACCTCTAGCCCCCTCCGGCCTGATCAGTCCCTCGCAGTCCTCCACCACCTACTCTTTTGTCCGCAATCAGCTCCGGTAAGTTTGCCGGTCTGAGGCTAATTGTGCTTGCGCAGCCTGGCCACGCATGTGCCCCCGTTGCTCTTCCATTGCTCGGAGCATTTGGGAGCGTGACGAGGAGCGTGCACGGCCAGACTGCGCCTACACCCAATGACCACGACTGGGCAACTTACCGGGGCCGATTGCAGACGATTGAGTTGGCAGCAGGGAACAGGGAGGGAGCAATCAGGCCAGAGAGGGCTGGAGGAAGCCCCAGGTATGTATACATTTTATCTCCTGCCCCATCTCAGGTACACTTTTTAAACTACCAGCAAACAGGAAAATACACAAAATATATTTGACAGTACTTTATCCCCTAGTTTTGTTATTTTCTTCAGTTGCAAAGTACTGAAAGTTATTTTAAAGAGAGAAAAAAAAAAAGAAAAAGTATCTCCTAGGAGAAAACTTAGGAGAAAAAGTTAATTGCATATGGGCCACTGTCTTCTCCACACAAAACAGTACTGGGTGCAGGTGAAGTGCTATATGATTTATTTAAGAAGAAAAAAAAAAGATATTGCAGATTCTTTCTAGCTATTACAATTAATTGAAGAATTTGGTTTTCTTAACTGAAATAACTTAATACTTTTCTCCCTCGTGTGCCCTCAGGCTGGACGATGAAGATGATTTGGAAGAGGAACATGTTACTAAGGTAAGTAATCTAAATGCAATCCTGAAGGTCCTCAAGAATCACGTCTAGGTAATGGTGTATATGTTTTGTTAAGACAGTCTCAATTTTAATCTTATTTTGACTAAATGTTATATTTTAGCGTACTATAATAACTGTATAGAGAGGAGCTTTTTTTATGAAGACTGGTCCCTGGTCCTAGTGTTTGTATGTTGTTACCCAAACTCTCAAATGCTATTATATTTGTTTTGAAAGAGAGACCGCATCAATATATCTGTGAAGGAGTGGTCCGCTCCTTGAGCAAGCAATGGCCTTTTACTCTTCCCTCAGCAGCGGTTCCACTGATCATGTGACTCTTCTAGTTACTTACAGCTGTCAGCAAGTTTACCTCACAGTAGTTTGTTGTCAAACTGCTTTAAACGCAGCTTCTGCAATGACTTTGCCATGTCTGGCTGCTTTTTATTGATTTGACTTTTTAGTTCTCCTTTTAAATTAGTAAAAAAAATGCCAGTAAACAGTTTGCTGAATTACCGTAAGCAGGGTAAATGCATAAATACGATGGATGCTGCAGTGTGATTTTAAACTATATTATGCGTTGATAATGGCACAATAAATTTGGAGGAAATTGCTATGCCCAGTAGGTTATATCCTGTTGGATGCAAAGTCTAAACAAAATTGATTGAATCCCTATTGCATAACTTTATCCAGCTCAAATGATCTTCATGCCATTCCTAAAAATAGTAGCTAGGACGCGATATTTGGATGGCGTCCCATCTGTTTCTGCTGCCTTTCAAAATAATAATTGATCCGTAAGTAGCTGTCAGATATAATGATGAGAATATCTAGCAGTTATTGCATTGTGTTTGTTTGATCTGTGTGTGTTCTGTGCACTCTGTTTGGCATCTTAAAGTGGAACGCCAGTGAAAATAACGTAATGAACAAAAGTGCTTATTTTTACAATAATTCTGTATAAGTGATTTAGTCAGTGTTTGTCCATTGTAAAATCTTTCCTCTCCCTGATTTACATTCTGACATTTATCATATGGTGACATTTTTACTGCTGGCAGGTGATGTCACTGGAAGGAGATGCTGCTTTTTTGGCAGTTGGAAACAGCTGTTATTTCCCACAATGCAACAAAGGAGGGGTTTCACCACAATATCAGCCATACAAAGCCCCCTAATGATCCGTTTGAGAAAAGGAAAAGATTTCTCATGGGAAAGGGGGTTTCAGGTACTGATTGAGATGAAGTTCAATCCTTGGTCACAGTTTTTCTTTAAGCTTTATACACACACTAGATCGTGGTTGCTGCAAACTAATAATTGTTTAAAAAATTGCCCCAACAATGTTGACAGTGATTATCATCCAAGGAGACCGATCCATTCTGGCAGATCAGATGACAATCACTGTTTGTTACCGAACAATAATAAACGATCAATCCATTCAAAGTACTTGCATGCGCTGAATTGAAGGGCCTGTTTCTACTAGGTGCAAATTTGTGTTTTTGTTTTTTTTTCAGCACAGAAATTTGCACAGCAGTGAATTGCTATGGGCCTGTATCCATTAGATGCGAGAATGGCATCCAGAAATAAACTGACAACCATGTTGCTATTTTTTCAGATGTCGCATGTAGGAAAATTGTGTGTGTTGAGGTTTTTCCTGCAAAGATTTTTTTTTTTGCAATGAGTAGCACTTTTGTCCTCCGTATACTGCTATATGGTATATGATATATGCTATAGCAGCATAGATGGCGCTATTGTGGCCTGGAACGCGAAGAATCACTCGCGTCCCCAGCCTGTCAGCTCCTGTCACCGAAACAGGAAGTGGCTGTCAGCGGGGCCAGGAGGATCGGAGGGAGACGGCGAGGGCACCGGACAGCTGCAGGGGGCTATTGGAAGCCCCAGGTGAGTAAAACTCATTTTTTTTTTTTTGACTTAAGTGTCCCTTTAAAGGTCATTCTATCTATGTTCTATTTTAAGAAGGCACATTTCACCAAGCATTACTTATTAGTAGGAGGGCTTTTCGGTCTCTTTTATCCCCCTATACATTCCTAGTGGTTTGGTTCACCCCGAGCTGCTTGGTTACTCTGTAACTGGTCCAAGCCCTCCCCCATACAGCCATATCAATCCCTGCCATGTACTGATGAGGACCAAAAGTCCAAAACAGGTTGTCATCATGTGGGGTTGATGTGGCTGTATAATACAGTGGTTTGCAAAAGTATTCGGCCCCCTTGAAGTTTTCCACATTTTGTCATATTACTGCCACAAATACAAACCAATTTTAATGAAATTCCACATGAAAGACCAATACAAAGTGGTGTACACGTGAGAAGTGCAACAAAAATCATACATGATTCCAAACATTTTTACAAATAAATAACTGCAAAGTGGGATGTGCGTAATTATTTAGCCCCCTTTGGTCTGAGTGCAGCCAGTTGCCTGATGAGTGATAATGACTAAATAGAGTGCACGTGTGTAATCTAATGTCAGTACAAATACAGCTGCTTTGTGATGGCCTCAGAGGTTGTCTAAGAGAATATTGGGAGCAACAACACCATGAAGTCCCAAGAACACACCAGACAGGTCAGGGATAAAGTTATTGAGAAATTTAAAGCAGGCTTAGGCTACAAAAAGATTTCCAAAGCCTTGAACATCCCACGGAGCACTGATGAAGCGATCATTCAGAAATTGAAGGAGTATGGCACAACTGTAAACCTACCAAGACAAGGCCGTCGTCCTAAACTCACAGGCCGAACAAGGAGAGCGCTGATCAGAAATGCAGTCAAGAGGCCCATGGTGACTCTGGACGAGCTGCAGAGATCTACAGCTCAGGTGGGGGAATCTGTCCATAGGACAACTATTAGTCGTGCACTGCACAAGGTTGGCCTTTATGGAAGAGTGGCAAGAGGAAAGCCATTGTTAACAGAAAAGCAAAAGAAGTCCTGTTTGCGGTTTGCCACAAGCCATGTGGGGGACACAACATGTGGAAGAAGGTGCTCTGGTCAGATGAGACCAAAATGGAACTTTTTGGCCAAAATGCAAAACACTATGTGTGACGGAAAACTAACCCTGCACATCACTCTGAACACACCCTCCCCACTGTCAAATGTGGTGGTGGCAGCATCATGCTCTGGGGGTGCTTCTCTTCAGCAGGGACAGGGAAGCTGGTCAGAGTTGATGGGAAGATGGATGGAGCAAATACAGGGCAATCTTGGAAGAAAACCTCTTGGAGTCTGCAAAAGACTTGAGACTGGGGCGGAGGTTCACCTTCCAGCAGGACAACGACCCTAAACATAAAGCCAGGGCAACAATGGAATGGTTCGAAACAAAACATATCCATGTGTTAGAATGGCCCAGTCAAAGTCCAGATCTAAATCCTATCGAGAATCTGTGGCAAGATCTGAAAACTGCTGTTCACAAACGCTGTCCATCTAATCTGACTGAGCTGGAGCTGTTTTGCAAAGAAGAATGGGCAAGGATTTCAGTCTCTAGATGTGCAAAGCTGGTAGAGACATACCCTAAAAGACAGGCAGCTGTAATTGCAGCAAAAGTTGGTTCTACAAAGTATTGACTCAGGGGGCTGAATAATTACGCACACCCCACTTTGCAGTTATTTTTTTTGTAAATGTTTGGAATCCTGTATGATTTTCGTTCCACTTCTCACGTGTACTCCACTTTGTATTGGTCTTTCACGTGGAATTCCAATAAAGTTGATTCATGTTTGTGGCAGTAATATGACAAAATGTGGAAAACTTCAAGAGGGCCGAATACTTTTGCAAACCACTGTATTTAAAGCTATAGGCATGCTATACACCAGCGGTTCTGGATGCTTGCCTGGCTTACAGGGGTGAAAGAGATAATTTGCATATTCAGTAGTGGAGCATTGTGGGTAACCACAAATGTTCACTTATAGCTGAATTATTGCAAGTTTCCTTCTGTTTTAAGAAGGCAAATTTCACCAAGCATTGCTTTTTAGTAGGAGGACTTGTCATTCTCTTTTATCCCCCTATATATTCCTAGTGGTTTGGGTCACCCGAGCTGCTTGGTTACTCTGTCTCTCCTATCTATGTGCAGATGGTTTTTGTTCTCATAACACACATATTCCTTCTCTCCCAGATCTATTACTGCAGCCGCACCCACTCCCAGCTCTCCCAGTTTGTCCATGAGCTGCAGAAAAGCCCATTTGGGAAGGAGACTCGGTTGGTGTCTCTGGGGTCTCGCCAGGTACGAACAACATAACTTGCTTATGATATTTATTTCCTAGATTCTAGTAAAATGTCAGTCCATCAAAAATGCTACTTTAGTTATAGATGAAAAATGGAAGGCTCATTTTTTTTCTTTATCAATATTTTTTTGCAACCCCACCATGAGTAATAGCTGTATGGCTGCATGCGGGTACCTTAGGGACTTAATCGTTGGCATCACCGTTATGAAATTGACATCCTATCATATGCTGTGACATTTTTCCTGAGAATCCCTATGTGTACTTCGAGATATCGGTTTATTTATCATGTCAGTGTGCAGAGTGAATTATTCAGATGGCCAATGTTAGCAGCTCAGGGATGGTGGGAACAGCTACTGAAGTCTCACTCCATAGACATGTAAAATAGACAATTTCAAAGCAAAGAAATCTAATGTAGATTCCAGACATGAGCACATACACCCTCCTTCCTAAATCTTCAATTAACATCTAGGTGGGCTTACTTCCTCACAGTCCCCCACCATACTATTCTTCTCATGCAGCCTTCTGGAGTGCCAATGATGACCATCTACAGGAGCAGGCCTGATACTTCATAACAGCTTGACCTCCCTCTTTCACTTCTGGGAGAGGACTTACCTCCACCCCATGCTGCTGATTGGAGCAAGTCTTGGTTGTTCCAGTCATTAACCTACCACCCTGTCTAGTGATCAACAGGGTATGATCTTACAGTATTGTGTGATGCGGAGATTGTGGGAGGAGTCAGGTGTGTGAAAGCATGATAGTCCAGCCTGTCTGATTGGAAGGTAAGGTTGTGTGACTCCAAAGCTGAGGACCACAGTAGATGAGTATAGAGAGTGTAGCGGGTAAACTGGTAAATTATATGGGCAGGCACATGGCAGAGTAAAGGATAGAACACCATATAAAATAAATAACATACAGATGAGAACATCAGACTTGGAGAAGGATTTGGGAATACTGTTTGATTACAAGTTAAGTAACCATATGTGATGCCAAGCAGCAGCAGCTAAAGCAAATACAATTCTGGGATGCATAAAACAGAAAATAAAATCTTGAGACGCTTGTATACTACTCCCTTTGTATGAATCACTTGTTAGGCCACATCTGGAGTATAGGATACCGTTTTGGGCCCCACACTATAGAACAGACATTGACCTTCTGGAACGGGTACAAGGACAGGCAACTAAATTAATCAGAGGGATGGAAGATCTCACTTACCAAGAAAGGCTGGACAAACTGGGCTTATTTAGCTTGGAAAAAAGGTGACTGAGAGGTGACCTGATTAACATGCATAAATACATCAGAGGGCAATACGAAAGCTTAGCAGATGAGCATTTAGTCCCTAGGGATGTACAACAAACAAGGGGATGGAGAAAAAAAAAAGTTTTTGCAGTGTATTTAGAAAGGGGTCCTTCACAGTGTGGTTAAAATCTGGGATATCTTGCCTCTATATCTGCATTTAACGTAGGCTTGGATGCTTTCCTTTCATTGAAGCATTGAAGAGCATCCATGACTATAATTGCTCGGTAATTCCCATGAAAGTTTATGAAGGGATTTATCAGACTATCATCTGAAATCAAGACGGATTTTTTCCCTTTTAAGGCTAATTGGCCCATGCCTTGTAAGGTTTTTCGCCTTCCCTGGATCAACTGGGCTATGTGTGGATTCAGGACACAGTTTTGTTTTTCTTTGTTTTGTTTTTTTCTGGTTGAACTTGATGGACAGGTGTCTTTTTTCCAACCAAGCTAACTATGTAAAGGCGTACCGAAAGCAATTACATAAAGAAAAAAATGTAGGATTTGCATTTAATATTTTATAAAAAAAATGATTTTTAAACCTATCCATGGTCTTTCCCTTTTAAGAGAGCGGCTTTGTTCACCGTCTAGCTTATGCTTTAATATATGTTTGACTCGACCTTCCTGGAGGGCCGCTTGCACTCCTCTGGCAGTGATAGAATAGCCCAGGAAACTTTCTTGTAAGGACATTGTGTTTTTAGGATGAGGTGTGTTGATGAAACTTGTGAGGTGCTGACAGCCTCAGTGAGATGAGTGATGAATCTTCCCCCTAGTCGCTCTCACTCACCCATGCAGGATCCTGGCACATTTTTACATAATGTCCTCACTGCGGGAAGGAGGAGGTGAGGAGATACGGCTTGGGCTCGGTACAGAAGTCCTATTTGGCATTGCTGCTCGGTCGCGGTGAATATCGCCTCCTCTGTAATATATGCAATGGTGCACGCAACGCTATTAATAGCTGTTCTCCTAAATTGAATGCTCGCAGTATGAGGACAAAAGTATATTATGGTTGAAGGAGAAGCGGAGGTTACATTTTCTGCAGGATGGAAAATGGATAGAGCTTCCTTGTAGCATAGGACAAGGGACATCAAAGAGGACCGGTCAGGGTTTGCAGCTCTTCTGAACGAGTGCTGCTTTATAAAGCCCAAGTTTAGGCATATATATGTTTTTATTTTAATTTTCATTTAATATAACCTTGCTTTATATGCGCTGTACACAAATAAAAAAAAAACATTTTTACCTTTAAAGGGAACCTGAAGTAAGAGGGATGTGAAGGTTGCCATATTTATTTAATTTTAAATAATACAAATTGCCTGTCTGCCCTGCTGGGCCTCTGCTTTTAGCCATAGACCATGAACAAGCATACAGATCCGATGTTTCTGGTAAAAAATCCATCAAGATTCGCTGCATGCTTTTTTCAGGTGTGTGATTCATAATCTGATGCCAGAATAATCACCGGGACTGCCAGGCAACTGGTATTTTTTTTAAAGAAAATCTATATGGCAGCCTCCATATACATTTAAAAGGGAGCTGTCAGCCATACTCCTCTCAGAAAAAACACACACATATATAAGTAGATAAATACTTGCTCTACTTACATAACACATGTATTGTACTGTCCACATTTTGATTTTAGTTATTTATCTATAGTAAAAGAGAAAATCCTTCTTAGGATTTTCCATTTTGTCTGTGTGTATCTTGAAGCCAATCCTGACATCGTTTCCTCCCTTACTCTGCCTGTGTATCATTCGCCCCCCTCCCAGTCTTCAGACACTCCCACCCAGCTCTGTAGAAGAAAGTGCATTGAGAAATATTGGCCAGAGAGGAACAGTGGTGTGGGAGGGGAAAATAGGAGGGAAAGAGGCTTCAGCCAATCAGGCTGCATTAGTTAAGTCTTGAGGGGATAGTAAAGAAGCAAAAAAAGACAACCCAGCATGCCCTGTAACTTCCTTTGTGTGACAGAGGTACCGAATAAGAGCCAGGGAAACTGGGGAATGTTGTTTTATGGAGAAGAAAATTAAGAGTGATTTTTTTTTTTTTTACTTTTGGATGGCCTGGTTAACATCCTTATTACTTGTTTACCAGATAAAAAATAAAGAATTGATTTTATGCCCCACAGTTACACTTTAACCTCCTTAGCGTTCTGGACAAGCTGAGCTCGTCCAGTAACGCCGCAGGGCACCGCTCAGGCCCTGGTGGGCCGATTTGAAGATTTTTTTTGAAACACGCAGCTAGCACTTTGCTAGCTGCGTGTTTCTCCGATCCGCCTCTACCCGACATGTAACAGGGACCCCCCCCCCCCGAGACCCCTGCGCAGCCTGGCCAATCAGTGCCAGGCAGCGCTGAGGGGTGGATCGGGACTCCCTGTGACGTCACAACGTCATTCCGTTCGTCGCCATGGCGACGGGGCAAGCCCTGAAGGAAATCCCGTTCAGAACGCTAGGGTAGCTGCATAATTGAAAAAAAAATTAGGTTAAAAAAACCACCGCGGGAAATCAGAACGCCAGGGAGGTTAATACTTCCTGAGTCAGTGGCCCGGAACAAGTAATATCTGATTACACCTGGTGCATGCTTGGTTCAGGGAAATGACTTGACTTGCTGAAGCTAAAATACCAGCATAGCAGCCAGGCACCTGTGTTTTTTTCTAAATAAATAAAAAAAATGGCAGCCTCGAAACTGCTCACTTTGCTTTTTCTTTAAGCACATTTTTTTTTACAGGTTTGCTTTAAGCTTTCCCTGTTGTAAGGTGCAGTTGTTTTCACAGATGCATTTGTTAGGATGTAATGAATTGTATGTGATGAACTACCAGCCATAAAGTGTACCTGTGCTTTGTCTGTCCACAGAACATGTGTGTGAATGATGAGGTACGCCGCCTGGGCACAGTGCAACTCATCAACGACCGCTGTATGGAGATGCAGAAGAGCAAGCATGGTAGGCATTAATGTGATCCATATACCCAGGGCTGTGGAGTTGGAGTCAGAGCCGAGGAGTCCGAGTCGGAGCAATTTTGGGTACCCGGAGTTGGAGTCTGATTTCACAAACTGAGGAGTCAGAGTCAGAAGATTTTTGTATCGACTCCACAGCCCTGCATATACCAACATTGCCCATTCAGACTACACCTTCAAGAGAAACTTGTGATAAAAAAGTGCCCTAAATGGTTACTCCTCTTGGGAGACGGAAGCCTCTGGATCTTTAAGACTTTTAGCCATAGACAGGGGAAGCCTGTGGATCTTTCAGCGACTTCCGCTGGCCCGTTCCTGCGCTGTCTTGTCTGAAAAACCTTTTGTCAAGGGCTTGTGCATGCTCAGTGGCTCGGACCCGATTTGGCTTGGCTTCTTACACTGAACCCCAAGTGGGTCCGTGCTACTGTGCAGGCGTGATGTGACCGCGCTTCAGGCATCTCATCACTGGAATGGTCTGGCTTTTTACACTGAACCCTGAGTGGGTCCTTACTACTGTGCAGGGGTGATGTGACAGCGCTTCAGGCATCTCATCGCTGGAATGGTGTGGCTTTTTACACTGAACCCTGAGTGGGTCAGTGCTACTGTGCAGGCGTGATGTGACCGCGCTTCAGGCATCTCATCGCTGGAACGGTCTGCGCAAGAGGACAGGGGAAGCCTCTGGAGAACCTAGAAGCTTTCCCCCTCTCACAGTAAGCATCTAAACTCGGCCATCGTAAACCTCACCGGTTTGCTTTTACGGTGTATTTCCACCATTACATCAAAATACACTGATAAAAATTGTTTCCTCAAGTGCTGCATCAATTGCATTAAAGCTATTACCTCCTCTGCCTATTTCTATAGAAACGGTCCAGTAAAGTCTACAGAGCATGTAACCTGCTCATGTGCTTCATACTTCTGGCAGTGATATGGGCTGTGTATGTGTCAGTTTGTGGGGCTGGATCTACACACATTTATGCTCCTAGATCCGGCCCTAAGAGCAATGTGTCTGTAGTGACAGACAGCGGCTATCTCAGCATGTATCTGAAAGCAGGAAGTAAGGAGTGCCTGGCTGTCTTCTTGAGTGCTCCATAGGCCCAACAGATTGTTTCTATAGAAGTAGGCAAAATAAGTAATTGGTGTAGGACTTCATTTTCCACTAAAAGTGAAATAGTACTTTAATCATAAGCTGCCACCCAGTCTCAACACACTACTGTTTGCATTTTCATATTCTAAAAAGAGCCCTTGAAGTGCGACTAAACTCAAAAATTCCTCTCTGCTATAAAAGATTAGCCACAGCATGATAACCTTTATGGGAAAAAAACAAATCTTAATTACAATTTATGGAAATCCTAAAAAAAACCCTGAGGTTTTAACTTGGTTTCACTTTAAAGGGAGCACTGAAAGGTTAAGCCTGCTTATAAGAACTAATTCAACACTTTGGCCAGCTAAACAAACAAAAAATACTGAGCAGTGACTGTCTTGAGCAACTGCATGTGGACTAAAGACTTTTCATTGTGTGCTGTGCAAGAAGAGTTCGGGTCTTCTTTTTTTTGCTTTTTTTTTTGTTTTGTTTTTAATCTAGGGTTGTAGAGCCCACTTCTTGCCACACCTCTGAGATACCAGCAGCCACGGGCATAGCAGTGAACTGGCAGCTGATTCTGACCTCTAGAAGTGTGACACAGAGCAGTCCCATGACCACTATTCACTTAGATCAAGAAAGGTATCTAGGGTCACTGTGGAGGCTCCAGATTATCTAGATCATGCTATATTGAAAGAAAAACAGGAGGTAGCTTCAACTGAACACCTATTTGTGTTCTATGGGAAGTTTCATCACTCTTTGAGATGTCAGTTAGGTGCTTGACTGAGGGCTCATATTTGTAAAATATCAATGTGAAGATGATAAAACCACATTGTTAAGTTGTGTTGAAGGCCCCCCTTCCTTGTTTAATGAAAGTTGACCCACTTTAAAGGACCTCTGTCATGAAAATCTTAACATTTAAAATACATGTAAACACATACAAATAAAAAGTATGTTTCTTCCAGAGTAAAATGAGCCATAAATTACTTTTCTCCTATGTTGCTGTCACTTACAGTAAGTAGTAGAAATCTGACATTACCCACAGATTTTGGACTAGCCCATCTTGTCATGGGGGTTTATCAGGGTTTTCTTTATTTTTAAAAGCACTCAGTGAATGGCAGTTGCTCAGTCCAACTGCCAAATAAGTGTGCAGCGAGCAGGGAGGCTGGACAGCATCATTGTATACATTTTTTTCAAGGAATGTCATTATAAAGAATAAAGACCATGTTGAGAATCCCCCATGAAGAGATGGACTAACCCAAAACCTGTTGCTTCTGTCAGATTTCTGATACCTACTGTAAGTGACAGCAGCATAGGAGAAAGGACATTTATGGCTCTTTTTACTCTGGAAGAAATGTACTTCTTATTTGTATGTGTTTTAAATTTTAAGATTTTCCCAACAGTTCCTCTTTAACATATATGGACTTCTCTGAATAAACTCCCAAATGACCATAGGAAATAATAGTCACCATATTCACAAGGTTCTGAGTGTTCATATGGGTATGTTAATATCTTCAACTCCTGTTTGGGCTGAAGTTATTTTATTTTGCTGTTCAGTTCATGATCTCTGTGCTGTAAGTACAGTATAAAGCAAATCCTTGACCACATTGTAATATTTGTGCATTTCTAATTTACAGAGAAGAAGGGAGAGGAGCCAGAAGGGAAAAAGAAGCGAGGAAGCCGAGTCACGTGCCCCTTCTACAACTATGAGCAGATGCTCTTCCTGAGGGATGAGGTTCTTGTAGAAGTGAAAGACATTGAACAGCTTGTCTCTCAGGCTCGGGAGGTTAAGGCTTGTCCATACTATGCCACCCGCTATGCCATACCAGCTGCTCAGGTGAGTGAGGGAAGCTCAAAGCATTCTGGACTTGAATAATATATCGCTTATAATGTAAGAACCATGCAACAGTGGGATAGCAGAGGCGTCACTCCACCCAAAACTCGTGCCTTCAGACTTCAAGGGAACCTTAAAGTAAACCAGAGATTCCAATATCTAAAGAAGCGATACTTACCCGGGGCTTCCTCCGGCCCCATAAACACATGAGTCCCATGCCGTCCTCCCACGTTCTGGCGTTCAGCCCCGGTAACTTGCTCACTCGCGTCAGTCTGGGTCTACTGCGCATGCGCGGGAGGTCCGCACATGCGCAGTAGACCTACACTGGACCTGACTGAGCTAGTTACCGGAGCTGATCTCAGCTGAACGACAGTGGGACTCGCACATGTTTATGGGGCTGGAGGAAGCCCCGAGTAAGTATCACTTCTTTAGATATTGAGATCTCTGGTACACTTTAAGTGGACTAAAGGCATTCAGATTAACTTAACTGAGGCTTCTTCTAGCCCCCTGTAGTCCTTCAGGTCCCTCGCTATCCTGCCGATCTGCTGCTCTGCCCCTCCAAACGCTGGCTGACTGAGCCCTTTGTCAGCCTAATGTCCAGTTGCAAGTTTTAAGAATTCCTGTGGCGGCGTCACAAGGTTGTTTCCCGCAAGATTTCATGTTGAAAGCTATCGGGAATCGGCCTGTGGTTTATGGCGGCAATCACAGGAGCGAGAGGGACAGCAGACAATGTTTCAGGCTACCAGATACATGGGTAGAAAACACGGTCGTATGCAGTTGTTTCATTCTGCCTAGGCACTTGTCCATGTGAAAGTGGGGGGTGGAGGAAATTGTGCATTCATCTTTTAGAGCCCTCCATACAGCATAAGATGTTTTCTATTAACAACTGGGGCCTTTTTGACTAAAAATTGAACAAACATTAATTTGGACAGGTTGTGTTTTTTTTTGTTTTTTTTTTAAATCAGTTGAGTGTAATGCAAGCAGTGTGCGATTGGCGATCACACAGCTTTTTACTGCATCAAGTTGTGTGAAGCTAGTTGCGGCGGGTTGCTTATAGATCAGGGGTAGGGAACCTATGGCTCGGGTGCCAGATTTGGCTCTTTTGACAATCAGTAAAAAAGGGATGATTCACTAAGCTACACCGCTCAAGCAGCGTAGCTTAGTGTGGCAGCACAAGTAAAATTTTCAAAGTAGTGCACGCTACTGCTGTAACATGCACCACTAACTTACTTGCGCTACCCCAAACGAATGGCTGCTCCAATTGTTCCACTCTGGACCCTGTCAGGTCCAGTGACTTTGTACTTTGCACTTTGATTGGCCCAATAGGCTGCCTGTCACTTGACGGGCAGCCTACTGGGCCAAAGTGCGGGGATCTCGTTCTACAAAGTGAATCAACCCCCAAGTCAGCTAGCTAATTGTACAAGCTGTTAGTCAGTATTTTTCCTGTCTGGCTCTTTGGGAAATTGCTGATGTTGCTGAAACCCAAGAGAAGCTGAAGACATGTCCGCCACTTCCACTGCCCGGTGAATCAACTGTGTAGACATGTCCATGGCAACATGGCCCTTTGCTGCGCATACGCACTGTCCCAGTTTGAAACATATTGTATGGCTTTCATAGAATTACATTCTAAAATATGTTGGGTTTATGGCTCTCTTAGCCAAAAAGGTTCCTGACCTCTGTTATAGATATTCAATCATATTTTTGTTGAAATCTGATCTGTATTCCGTCTGCGCTCGGAGAAGTAGAGAACTTTTGCAAGGTCAACCAGATATCCAGTAGTGTACGCTAGCCTACACACAGAATGAATGACAACGTCTGTGCAATGTCAGCAGTAATGTGGCATGACATTATCAACAGTGTCAGATCGTTGGTCTGGATTATTTAAAATATGTTATTAAAATGGACATAACTCCTCACTCTTCCTCTGGGTCCTAGCTTAGGCTCAATGTTTACTGAGGGCTTTAACGTATCCCTGAATTGGGGAAAAAATTATGGGCTAGACTACCACTTCTTCAGTCTCCAGGTGTTGCTCGTTGTCTTAAAGGACCATCCTGTTCCTCCTGCCCGGTCCTCTTTGTCACATGCCCTCTACTTGCCAGACTGCTTAGTGCCTACCAAACTTGAGCCCACAGACCATCCTATCTTGCGGATGCAGTCGATGTGCTGGAGTAGCTGGAATTGGGCAAACAGACATGCCAGGATTTAACACCTAAAACACCAATGAACATGGTTCATTCTGTGGTACAAAAACCAGGTATATAGCAATATAAATGACTTTTTTTGTCATTTAACAAATACAATATTAATATCTACAGAAAAATATTATAAATCATAATAACAAAATGGTAGCAAACAGTATGACATCAAAAGGAGAAAATTGGTAGGGGTAGGTGGAACAAATACTTAGGTTTTGGAACAAGTCTGAGTCCAGTTTGTGGAAATGTAAAATCCTTAGTCCATGTATGTAGGAGTTTCAGCTTAGCAAGTTATCTCCAGAGGCCCCTTTTAGAAGTTGTCTGTATGCTGGATATTGGGAGATTCAACATGGCCGCCATGCTTGCGCTTTTTGAAAAATCTGGCGGGAATGGGAGTCCTGCCCCTAGGCTGGAAGCTGGGCATCCCCTGGCTTCGGAAGGGAAAAATTGGTCTTGAATGTGTTATGCATCTTCATTTTGGGCATCGCTCAACGCACCGCATACAATAATAGTGTATTTGTGACCAATGCAAAAGATGCAACAATTTTTATACCAAACCTTATTTTCCTCAAATGAAATATTAAAATATTAACCTTTTATTTGATAACCAATATTTACACGTAGTTACGCAAATCATACAAAGTGTCCATGTGACGGGCATGATGCCCAGAACTTGGCGACATGCTTTTTATAGGGATGTTCAGATCTGTGTAGGCACTCAGTGGCAGAGCTTGTTTCATCGGCCTGTAAGCTTCTTGATTGGTTAATGTTGAATAAATACCAGATAAGTACCCTAGACAACAGTCCACTTTCTGAACCAGTGACTGCCTATGATGTAAACTGTAATCTTCTCAGGCACATTCCAACTGGTAGTCATACATCACTTGCTGTATGGGCAGATCGCCCATGAGACAGATCCCTCTCTGAACATATATGATCTGTTACCTGCCTATACACTGCAGACCGATTTTCAATAGATTTCAGCATAAAATCTATTAGAAATCGGCCTAACTCTGCCACCCCCGCCACCTGCCTGGCTGTCCTTCAAATGCCAAAGTGTCCCCCCCCCCCCCCCCCCAGGTGCCGGTGCCTATGCTCAGTAAGGTCTCACATGCCCCTGGTGTCACGTGGTATCGATGTATGAAGGCATACCGCCTTTCACGATTCAATCCATGCAACGGTCCGGTCCATCTGACAAAGACAGGAGCCTCAAATCTCGAAAGTAGTAGACGACCAGCACTGGAAGACTTTTAAGTTGATTCCTTTCATTCACTTCAAATAGTGCACAAAGATAAGCCAACATCTGTATAAGCCATCAGATGTACCGTAATTATAGCTCTTAAGTATAGCTCTCCATGCTGCCAAAAGCAGTGAGTACACTACCAGATGAGATGGGCAGTGTCACACTGCGGCATGTTCCAACAAAGATCTGCCGCCATTTCGGGTGGTATCTACGTCCTTTGTCAAGTGGGTAATGGTGCCACGTGGTACGGCAGACACCGGAGGAGGCCAGGAGTCAGGCCGGCGGAGAGAGGGTTGGACATTTTTACACTTGGGAGATACCGACCGGGGTACGTCTTTCTTCGGGGTATCAAATGCCGTTACCCTAGCCTAGCACACCCAATGGAGCACTTGCGGCCGAGATTTTCCAGCATATCCGATCAATCCTTTCGACTCATTTCAGCCAGGAATCTTTTCGATGTTTTGGCACCAGTTCTCTTCCGATTCGATAATATTTTCAAAACAAAAGGTCGATTAGGCCACAATGTCAAGTGATAAAGTGGCCATTCATGGTTAGATTGCCTTACAATATGGCAAACAGACCAATCTGAATCTGATTAGAGAGGGTTTGAATCCCCCATACACTGTACACACATTTTCAATAGATTTCAGCATGAAGGCTATTAAAAATCTATTGAACTACAGCATTACAGGTCACTTTTCTCACACAAAGGTAACATCTGGTCACTAAGCTTCTCAGATGAGATGGTATCCTCACATTTGTACCTGGAAATCAACTTAAAAATAGTATGTTCATTCAATGAAAAATGAGAGGATGGCTATATTTGCAGTTGCCCCACCGGTTAGACCACCATACTGGCTAGGCCCTTCCTGCACATCTAACCACAGGGGTCGGTCAGAGAAAAAAGGAGGGAATCCCTCTGGCTCGGGACCCATTGAGAAAGATGAACACACTTTCTTGGCATATTTGAAGCTGGATGTCCAGTACCAGAGCCGCCAAAGGAAATTGGTGAAGAAGAAAAAAACATTTTTGACACAGAACTATTCCCAGTGGATGGGCAATCCTCGTCTTTGATCTGCAGACTTCTACATGTGATCTTACAAAGGAGTTCAGAAGGCACCAACTGGTAATGAAGATGCGCCAGCAAGTCAGCCAGCACTGTTAGCCTCTGCAAAGCTCTGAAATATCTATCTGGTTTCATTAAATCGTTATAATTATACTCACAGTGTCAGTGTCCTTATCTTCATAAAGTTTGCAAATCACTCAAATTTTATTACTTATCAACAGAAGACAGCAGTCCAGGAGATGACCTCTTCACCTCTATCTGAATTTGCCTTCTTGTTGACCATGAGAATGCAGTTCTGTGGAGCCTCTCACTGCCACCCCTCTGGTGTGTGTCCTTTTGAGTCTCCTATACACAGTTTTCCATCCCTTTGGTCTTCCTTTGTCTACTTGCAGCCTGTTAAGCCTGGTAAAACGGACGAGACTGACAAGTCTATTTCTGAATCACAGCTTTCTAGTGAAGTGACAGCGAAGAGATGTGCTCTCTGTTCAGTGAAAATTTCCTGTTCATCTTCAAAGCCCCCTCTGATAGCCATGCACCGAACGATTAAGGATGAATCTCCTGTTATATTTTAAGATTTTTTTGTAGAAGGGATGAAATCTGAAATTTCCTTTGAGATTTAGAGGCCTTCTCTGGGTTTCATCTCTGGGTTCCTACTCTCATGAGGACACTGAAAAGATACAAAGTGTTTAATTTAGCTTTTTTTTTTTTTAAAGATAATATGTATAGTTTGAAGCAGGCCATGTGTGCATCGGTTTTTCTGTTTCGACCCCTGGCAGGTTAGATCATCATTGTCTAAAATCAATCAGAAGTATTGATCGGACAGGATGGAAATTTATGTTTGATCAGGGGTGGGGCAGGAAAGGCGGTCGATCACTTCGCCGTAGTGTTGCACTGCATTAAACAATGCAACATTGCAGTTTGATTGATATTCATCAAATCGGTGTGCTGTGTATGGTAGGAATCACTCACAATCGGATCAGATTCTGATCAGAATGATCTATCATTTTGCCGTATCAGGGGTAAATTGAAGTGTGTATGGGCACTTTAAGCGCCACACTTGATAATATGGATATTGTAGAGGAACAAAAATAACTTTTTGACATTGATGTGTCAGAGCCTGGGAGAGGATATAAAGTATTTTATACTAGTCGACCTAAGCCCCTTTTAAAAACGGGCTCTAGGTCTTTTACCGCCGCATGTCAGTGCGTGGGCACGCGCTTGCCACGCATACACGCCTGCCCGGCCCCCTGGCCCGTCCTCGTCCTAACGGCTGTCAGTGCGGCACATGTGCAGTAGCGCAAAAGCACTGACACCGGGACATGGGACACAGAGACACAGGCAGATTATTGTATAGGACTAGTTTATGCACATTGCCAAGAAATTGTGACCATAGTAAAAAGTGGATAATTCCTGTGAGAATGGTTGTTTTTGTTTGTTTGTTTTTTGTTTTGTTTTTTTGTTGGTCTAAAACAGGGGTGCCCACACTTTTTCGGCTCGCGAGCTACTTTAAAATTTGCCGAGGCCAAGAGATCTACCAACCAACCAAGTAAACAATGAGCATAACTGGGGAGCGTTCGCTATGCCGTAGCGTGTGCAAGTTATTTTTTAACATACGCTACTACAGCAGCACAGTTTGATGAATTGAGTCCTATATCACCTGCAGCTCGTGTATCATAGTGATGAACAGATGAAATCTGATCTTTACTTACTTGTAATACAATAGGCCAGCATTTAGGACCCTGCAGCCTGACTTCTGTCAGTCCTGGTGGGATCCTTATCACTTCACTAGTGTTGCTGAGAGTGGAGGGGGCAGGGAGACGGCTAATCAGCATTCTCTCCATAATGTCACTTATAACCTGCAGGATCTCTGGGTCGCAGACACCCAGTTAGGAGGGAGGGGGAGGCGGGCAGTACATTACACAGGAGTTATCTCCTGCTCTCCGGGTCAGAGCACAGCCGCAGCACGTGTCTGTCAGAGCCTGTGAGAGGGACGGAGAGAGAGAGACGCTCGGAGAATGGAGGGAGCCACCTTTCCAGGAGCAGGCATCGTTCTTCTATTGTAGCTCCACCCCCAGCCATGACACTGCGTCATGGCAAAGCCGGGCCTCTCAGCCGCGCCTCTCTCCTCCCCTGATTGGCTGCGAGATCAGCAGCCAGCAGCATAATCTGATAGGACGCGGCTAAGCGGCCGTGTTCTACAGCTGCCAGCCACTAAATTCAATGTGATGCGGCCATGAGGCCGTGATCTACCAGACAGGCGGTCGCGATCTACCGGTAGATCGCGATCGACCTATTGGGCAGCCCTGGTCTAAAACCTTAACGAAATTTTCTTTTGAAAAGGAAGATCAAAAATTGTGGATTCTCTGACCTATGCTGGGTCCCTCCCAGGGCAGTGGAGTCGGTACAAAAAATTTTAAGAGTCTGACTCCTCAGGTCATGAAACCACTGACTCCGACTCCAGGTACCCAAAATGGCTCTGATTCCTTTGTCTAATACTTACTAGGGCTGTGGATTTGGTACAAAAATTATCTGACTCTCGACTCAGACTCCTAAGTTTATGAAACCTCCAACTCTGACTCCAGGTACCCAAAATTGCACCGAATCCAACTTGAACTCCACAGCCTTGGTCCTTCCCAGTCTAAAATGACTAGGAAAGATGATTTACAGTTTGAAGATGTTTTTTTTTCAGGCATCCCCTTGATGGAAAAAAAAAATATTATTAGTCTGGTAAGCCCTCTGTACACAAACTAAAGGCAACGGGAAATAGCTGATTGTAGAATATCGGAAACATTTACTGATAGTCTACTACTGTATTTACAGTGATAATTTTAAAAAAAGGAACCCCTTCCTGATGCCTAACCTTAACCACCGCCCCCTGCAACAAACTCCCTTCCTGACTCCTAATCCTTAACCATCCCCGCCCTAAATCCTGTGCAAAAAAACAGAAAATACCGGAGGCGCCTTGGAAGTTTGGATGCAGCCATAGGTGCCATGCAAATGCAAAACCATCCCCTTAGAGAAGATACCTCCTGGGGATGCTATTTTAGTTTTTCTTCTCACTTTTTTAAATTCATTTTTGGTCAGCTGCTCCCACTTAGCAGCCTTGCTTTTGGTGTATATGCAGAGCTTCTGTTTGGGTTCAAGGTGCGTTTGCAGTTTTTTGGGGGGGCTCAGCGCACCTCTGATTGTAGGCCATTCGGAAGCGGCCTGGTGATGCGCTGATCCACCTTTTGCGCAATTTTTAAAGTTCATTTCTTATCTGGTGCAACTGAGGCATTGGTTAGGCTGAAGAAGTAAGATCTGCAGAAGGAGAGTTCAGCAGGGAAAATTGTCTTGAAGATCCAAAATATGTGGAATCCCATGTAGAGAAGAATTTTTATTTGAATCCAAATTTGATGCAACTTTACAAAGATTAGTTGTTAAAAATAATTTTCAACACAAAAATAAAAGGAAATCTAATCTTAAAAGCCCTTCTCATTCTCAAAGGAGACACTTCCAGGAGAAAAAGATGGAAAGAGGTAGACAGAATAGGGGTCAGAAATGCAAGGCTGGAATTATCTTGAACCCTCCCAGTGATAACCCATTTACATCACATTGATGCTAGACACAGGATGAAAGTTGCCGCCTTCTAAAATTTTCAGCCCAGCCCGCAACCTATAAAATTCATCCTGATAAGATAGTCCAACACCACTCCATAATTTAAAGTTCCTTGTGTTGACTCATTCAAGTAAAGGTGCACACAGGCAATTACTGGCCCCCGCAGGGAACGGGTCTAACTTCCTTGATCGACAGTCCAGGGCAGTTCGTTGTACAGAGGTGTCGCCAGCCTAAGGGCTTGCAATGTTTACTGTTGCTATGCAATGAAGATGAGGACAACGGCACTGTGCACGAGGGAGGGGTAAGAAGGAGAACTATGCACTCAGCCAAGAGGATCTGGCACTCCGGATCTCTTGGCAGTGCATCAGGCCATCTGTACACATGCTAGATTATCTGCAGAGATGCCCTGTATGCTTTTTACTCTTATTGACCATGTCAGGGTTCTGTTCTGGCGCTGACCGGGGAAAATCAAAATTAGATTTACTGATGATGCCATGGGGCCTGCCTCTTCTACATACTGTAGTTCAGCTAAGGTCACAATGTCATCTGAAGACACGACATGTGCCATCCAAATCAGACTAGCAGCATATTCCTATATGCAGTAGCCATCTCCACCCATTGTGACTAGGGATGGTCAATGATGTAGGATTATACAAATTCTGTATGAACATTTATGCAGCTTGAAAATGGACAAATCGAATCCCACCAAGGGAGAATTAATCCATTTTTAAGATGCTTAAATTTGCATGCAGAATTTTCATAATCCTACATCAACTCAGAATTATTTGCATCCCTAATTGGGATATCACTTTCTGACTAACTTCCCTTCTCAGCACATCCATTTATCCACTTATGCTGGTGAGGGAAAGTTATGCATGAAGTAATGTCAATATGAGAAGACGAGGCAAAAAACATTTATATTGCACTTTTCTCCTGGTGGACTCAAAGCGCTAGAGCTGCAGCCACTAGGACACGCTCTATGGGCAGTAGCAGTGTTAGGGAGTCTGGCCCAAGGTTTCCTTACTGAATAGGTGCTGGCTAACTGAACTGAAGAAAGACGATGCATCTAGGTACACGTAGGTTTGATGTGCGTGAATTTGTGTGAAGCTTGACAAAAGAATGCAGATCAGGTATCTGGCAGGTCTTTTTAGCTATAGGCTGAAATTTAAGATTGGTAGCATCTACTGTGACTACCTTTGATATATCATCCAAGCTTTGCGCAGTTCATTCATATTACCACTCTCTACAAGACTGGCTGCTTATAAGGACTTACTTCTTATGTGATTGCTGTCTGGGTTTCCTTCCAGCTGGTGGTGTTGCCTTACCAGATGCTGCTCCATGATTCCACCCGGCGAGCTTCAGGAATTAAGCTGAAGGATCAGGTGGTGATTATTGATGAAGCGCATAACCTGATAGACACCATTACAGGCATCTACAGCTGTCAAGTCACCGGTGCCCAGGTGAGTCACCTGACACTTTCTCTCATCATTTCCTGCACTCAGCTTTCAGTCTTACTGTATATAAAGTTCATCTGGAATTAATTTAAGTTTAGTTTTAAAAGGTTTTTATTGAAATGGGCAGATAAGTTTAAATGACAAATTTAAGCCTCTTGCACATGCGATTCTGTTTTTTTTTTTTATATGATCCGATTTTTTATTCCAATTAAAAAACGTAGCAGAATGGAGTACTTTTTTTCTAATCTGAATCAAAAATCGGATTGTATAAAAAATCGTAATCACATGTAGAGGCCTAAAGGTGGCCACTAACGATACAATTTTTTTCATCCAATCTTACTATTTGTATGTAATATAAGGGCTAACTGAGTGAATATATTGAATGGATAATTTAGGCAGTTACCTTCTATTACATAGAAATGGTAAGATTGGATGAAAACAATTTTATCATTAGTGGCCAGTTTAGCCTTACTTGCTGCAACTTGTGACATTTACTGATGCATTGTTCCTTTACTAGTGACTGATTGTGCTTAGGATCATGCAATCAAAAGCCCATGTGACATGTAAAGGTGGCAGGGCAGAGGCAAGAGAGGCTCCAGCCTCAGGGCGCAGTGTAGGAGGGGCGCACAACTCACTCAGCTATCATTCTCCTATTGTGTCTGAAGCAGAGAGAAATAAGAAAAGGGGGAACATGGCACTGACTGCAAGCCAGATAACTAGAGATAAAGGTGTTGGGGGCCCTGGGGCACCTATTATTCTAATAGCAATCAGAGTGTGCCGGCTGGGAGGGATGGGGGTGGGGGGCGCACATTGGTGTCTCAGCCTTGGGTGCTGGAGGACCTTGTCCCGGCTCTGGAAGGTGGAGTTGGAGTGTATAGCAGGAACGGAGTGGAGCAGGACAGCAACAGCATGAGAAGGAAGTGGCTTTAAAGGCATATGAAGGTGTTGGAGGGTATGGCAGAAGCAGAGTGGAGCAGGTCAGCAGTAGCAGAGCAGGAAGGGCCTTTGAAGACATATGAAGGTGGAGTTGGAGTGTATATCAGGAAGAGAGTGGAGTAGGACAGCAATAGCAGATCAGGGAGTGCCTTTGGAGACATATGAATAGTTGGGATGTATGGCACGAGCTGAGTGGATTAGGGTAGCAGAGCAGGAAATTGCTGGGAAGACTTATGAGGTGGAGTTGGAGAGTATGGCAGGAGCAGAGTGGAGCAAGAAAGCAGTGACCCGACCAGGAAGTAGCTTTGAAGACATATGAAGGTGGAGTTGGAGTGTATAGCAGGAGCAGAGTGGATCAGAGTACCAGTAGCAGAGCAGGAAGTGGCTGGGAAGACATATGGACGTGGAGTTGGTGTATATAACAGGAGCAGAGTGGATCAGGGAAGCAGTTACAGAGTAGGAGTTGGCTTTTAAGACATGTGAAGGTGAAGGTGGAGTTTATAGCAGAACAGGACAGCTGTAGCAGAGCAGGAAGTGGTTGGAAAGACATATGAAGAAGAAGTTGGAGTTTGGTTGGAGCAGAGTGTGGCAGGACAGCAGTAGCAGAACAGAAAGTTGCTGGAAAGACATAGGTCATAGGAGGGCAGAGTTGGAGTGTATAGCAGGAGCAGGGTAGAGCTGAGTCAGGCAAAAATGGCGCTGGAAATGTGGGCTCAGCCGGCACCACCATAGACCATTATGTGAATTACGGCTAGAGCAGCGCTTAGTCAGTATTTTGGGCACAGTCAAAATAAAGAGTCCAAATTACGATAAAAACACGTAATTCAGCCGCCATCAATAGCTGAAATCTGAATTGCGTCTTACTGCTTAGTCAATGGCAGCCTGGAGGGGGATAGTGTAATGGTTAAGGGCTCTGCCTCTGACCTGGGAGACCAGGGTTCGAATCTCGGCTCTGCCTGTTCAGTAAGCCAGCACCTATTCAGCAGGAGACCTTAGGCAAGTCTCCCTAACACTGCTACTGCCTATAGAGCACATCCTAGTGGCTGCAGCTCTGGCGCTTTGAGTCCTCCAGGAGAAAAGCGCTATATAAGTGTTTGTCTTTGTCTTTAACCCCGCCAGGACTTTTGCGGGAGCAGAGTGAGACTTTTTCGGCTTTGCCCTGCGACTAAATTTCCAGGCATCTTAATTACATGTATGTGGGTGAAGCAGGACAGCTGTAGTAGCATAGGAGGAAAGACGCATGCCTTAAACAATGGAAGATGCTGCAGTGCAGATATTAATAATGAAATCTATATAATTGCATTATTTAGGCGAGGCAAAGTATAATTGCAATTTCAAAATGTCTTTTATGTCTGTAGTTACATCTTTCAGCTCATTCCATCCATTGACCATATTAATATCGTCCATAAGAAGACTATAGAGCCCCTTTTAGTGATTTTGTTGGCTGTGTTAATTCCACTCCCGCTGCATTCATTTGCTGCTGCCCTTCTGGGTGTTAAGTAAGAAAACAAATAAGCTGAACCCTGTCTGGAAAAGCAATATCTGTTTGATGAAGCCATAATTGGATTTCTGGCTGAGTGATCACATTGTGCCTCTCTCCTTGACCAATTGTTTTTGTGTTTAACGTATCAATGCAGCTGGCGAGCGACACGAGTCGTCTTCGAGTCACGTCTGCCTGTTCATTTACATTTATATAATCCCGCAGATTTGGATTGGCAAGATGCATTTTAATTGGGTGGCGTGCTCGGACCTGCGGGGAATAGCACTGCTGGAAATGATCGATAATTTTACCACTGTGCAGCAGTAACATATGCTGTTACATTCTTCTGAGCTGGATAATGTCAGCTAACAGTCACAGTCTTACATAGTCTTGCTTATAATTTTATTATTTTATTTAAGTAGTATTTTTTTTAAAGGGGAACTGAAGTAAGAGGCATACGGAGGCTGCCATATTTATTTCCTTTTAATCAATACCAGATGCCTGGCAGCCCTGCTGGTCTATTTCTCTGCAGAAGTATCTGAATAACACCAGAAACAAGCATGCAGCTAGTCTTGTCAGATCTGACTTTAAAGTCTAAAACACCTGATCTGCTGCATGCTTGTTCAGGGGCTATGGCTAATAGTATTAGAGACAGAGGATCAGCAGGACTGCCGGGCAACTGGTATTGATTAAAAGGAAATAAACATGGCAGCCTCCATATACCTCTCTCTTCAGTTCCCCTTTAATGAAAATCTGGATGAAAGGATAAAACCTGCCCCTGGGGGGGTACTTATCTCAGGAGAAGGAAGCCCCTGGATCCTAATGAGGCTTTCTCCACCCTCTTCACCCGCCAGGATGTAGCACTAGCAGCTCCCAAATACCACATGCAGCAATATTCACAATATGCGCTGCAGCACAGATGCAGTATTAGCTTTCCGATCGGGTTCAGGCGGAAATAGCCAAGTCCAATTGGGTCTGCTCTACTGCGCAGGGATCTCACGCCTTTGCAATAGAGCAGACCCGGGTTTGGCTATTTCTACCTTAGCCCGATCGGAAAGCTCAAACTGCGCCTGCGCAGGAGCTTAGACTGTAAATATTGCTGTGCGCTACTGCACCTGTGCACAGCTTCTCAACACTTTTCGGGGGAACAAGCACTGGATTTCTGCGGGACAAGTGGAGGGGGGAAGCCTCCCGAGGTAAGTATATCATAGGGGCACTTTTTTCCTTACAGATTTATGTTAGAGAGCCCGAGGTGGGCTCACATACAGTGGCTTGCAAAAGTATTCGGCCCCCTTGAAGTTTTCCACATTTTGTCATATTACTGCCACAAACCTGAATCAATTTTATTGGAATTTCACATGAAAGACCAACACAAAGTGGTGTACACGTGAGAAGTGGACCGAAAATCATACATGATTCCAAACATTTTTTACAAATCCATAACTGCAAAGTGGGGTGTGCGTAATTATTCAGCCCCCTTTGGTCTGAGTGCAGTCAGTTGCCCATAGACATTGCCTGATGAGTGCTAATGACTAAATAGAGTGCACCCATGTGTAATCTAATGTCAGTACAAATACAGCTGCTCTGTGACGGCCTCAGAGGTTGTCCAAGAGAATATTGGGAGCAACAACACCATGAAGTCCAAAGAACACACCAGACAGGTCAGGGATAAAGTTATTGAGAAATTGAAAGCATGCTTAGGCTACTAAAAGATTTCCAAAGCCTTGAACATCCCACGGAGCACTGTTCAAGCGATCATTCAGAAATGGAAGGAGTATGGCACAACTGTACACCTACCAAGATAAGGCCATCTACCTAAACTCAGAGGCCGAACAAGGAGAGCGCTGATCAGAAATGCAGCCAAGAGGCCCATGGTGACTCTGGAGGAGCTGCAGAGATCTACAGCCCAGGTGGGGGAATCTGTCCATAGGACAACTATTAGTCGTGCACTGCACAAAGTTGGCCTTTATGGAAGAGTGGCAAGAAGAAAGCCATTGTTAACAGAAAAGCATAAGAAGTCCCATTTGCAGTTTGCCACAAGCCATGTGGGGGACACAGCAACCATGGAAGAAGGTGCTCTGGTCAGATGAGACCAAAATAGAACTTTTTTGGGCAAATGCAAAACGCTATGTGTGGCAGAAAACTAACACTGCACATCACACTAAACACACCATCCCCACTGTCAAATATGGTGGTGGCAGCATCATGCTCTGGGGGTGCTTCTCTTCAGCAGGGACAGGGAAGCTGGTCAGAGTTCATGGGAAGACGGCTGGAGCCAAATACAGGGCAATCTTGGAAGAAAACCTCTTGGAGTCTGCAAAAGACTTGAGACTGGGGCGGAGGTTCACCTTCCAGCAGGACAACGACCCTAAACATAAAGCCAGGGCAACAATGGAATGGAATAAAACAAAACATATCCATGTGTTAGAATGGCCCAGTCAAAGTCCAGATCTAAATCTGATCGAGAATCTGTAGCAAGATCTGAAAACTGCTGTTCACAAATCCTGCCCATCTAATCTGACTGAGCTGGAGCTGTTTTGCAAAGAAGAATGGGCAAGGATTTCAGTCTCTAGATGTGCAAAGCTGGCAGAGACATACCCTAAAAGACTGGCAGCTGTAATTGCAGCAAAAGGTGGTTCTACAAAGTATTGACTCAGGGGGCTGAATAATTACGCACACCCCACTTTGCAGTTATTTATTTGTAAAAAATGTTTGGAATGATTTATGATTTTCGTTCAACTTCTCACATGTACACCACTTTGTATTGGTCTTTCATGTGGAATTTCAATTACATTGATTCACGTTTGCGGCAGTAATGTGACAAAATGTGAAAAACTTCAAGGGGGCCGAATACTTTTGCAAGCCACTGTAATTGAAAAAAAAACATAGGCCACCTAATCCGGGGGGCTGGCGGATCAGGTAGCCACCATCCACGCCGCTCCTGAGGCACGCACGGTCCCACTTTCACTTTCGTGACCTCAGCCAACCTTAGAAGTTCAAGCCTCCTGTCTGAACAGGGGCCTTATTTGGATTCAAAACTTTAAGTTGAGCTTCTCCCCAAATAATATTTCCTTTCAAGCTATACCAGTTGCCTGGCAGTGCTGGTGATCCTGTGCTTCTTATACTTTTAGCTATAGCCCCTGAACCAGCATGCAGCATATCAGCTGTTTCTGACATTTTTGTAAAATCTGACTGGATTAGCTACATGCTTGTTTCTGGTGTGATTCAGATGGTTCTGCAGCCAAACAGAACAGCAGGATAGCCATGACACTGGTATTGTTTAAAAGGAAATAAATATGGCAGCCTCCATATACTTCTCACTTCAGGTTCCTTTAAAGGCAAACATCACTAAAAGAAATGTAAAGTTGAAAATGAAAAATAATGTTCAGGGTGCAAAAAGAAGACTCATAAATTAAAAATCTTGTCACCTAAGAGGCTGTGATCCCAGTGGGGATGTAAAAAGCCCTCACCACTCAGAGCTGAACCAATTACAGTCACACCAGCAGCACAGAACTGGCTTTATGAGAAAACCATCAGCTAGAAAATCCCAACATATGTTTTAAAAATTAATTCCAATGCCTCTCTGCTTAATGTCCTATTTCCATCCCTGGCTCTTCCGTACGTAGCCTTAAAGAGAACCTGAACTGAAAATAAAAAGTCAAAATAACCATACACAGGTCATACTTACCTCCTGTGTAGTCTACTCCTCAATCTCTTTCTCCTCTCCTGCGTCCCATTTGTCCCCTGTGATCAATGGATTTCTCCGTCCTCCTCCATTTTAAAAATGGCCATTACCCTCTAACAGCTTCCTGGTCAGCACATTGTTAAACTGTAATATCATCCACTTGAGCCATAGGGAAACATGGACATTACCTTGTACATTCAGTTGTAACTGACAGCTGCTGATAAATAACTGACAGCAACTGGTATATTTCAGTTCTGACAAAATATTGTCAGAACTGGAAGGGGTCACTGTAAGAAGAAAATGGTGAGCTTCTGAAAGGAACTGATGGTGAGGTAAGTATGTAATACTGATTTGCAGCTACATCACGTGTTCATTTTAAATAATTTTCCTCGCTTCAGGTTCCCCTTTAAAGTGTAATTGTACTTTTCACAAAATAATAACCGAAATTGGTACATCAATGCCACACAAGTCATTTGTGATTGAGTGTTAAAGAGAACCTGAATTAAGAGGGATATGGAGGCTGCCATATTTATTTAAACAAAATCAGTTGCCTGACCGTCTTGCTGATCTCTTTGGCATCAGAAGTGTCTGAATGATACCCAGAAAGACACAAGAGACGGCCAGAGCCGGGACAAGGTCCTCCAGCACCCAAGGCTGAGACACTAAAGTGCGCCCTCCATCCCTGCCACCCGATCCAACAAACACTGATTGGTATTACACTAAGAGGTGCCACAGAGCCAACAACCTCCCCAACACCTTAATATCTAGTTATCTGGCTTGCAGTCACTGCTATGTATCCCCTTTTCTTATTTCTTTCTGCTTCAAACACAATTAGGAATGACAGCTGAATGAATTCTGCGCCCCCTCCTACACTGCGCCCTGAGGCTGGAGCCTCTCCAGCCTATGCCTCGGCCCGGCCCTGGAGACGGCACACCACTGGCTGCAAACAATTTTGCTGTATTGGATCAAGTACACTACATGTTTCGGATATTACATCCTTCCTCAGGTGTCACCTGAGGAAGGATGTAATATCCGTAACATGTAGTGTACTTGATCCAATACAGCAAAATTGTTTGCAGCCAGTGGTGTGCCGTCTCTTGTGTCTTTCTGGGTACTTCCTAAAGCCGTGGGAGCAATCCGGCTGGGACAAGGCACCGGCTTTAGTTACAGGTTTGTCTGACCTGTTGGACGCGCTCTCCAGGCATCTATAGTGTGTGGGTGTCTGAATGATACACCTGAAACAAGCACGCAACTAATTTTGTCAGATTTTTTTGTCAGAAACCTCTGATCTGCAGGCTAATGCTGGGAAAACATGGTTTGTTTCTGCTACATTTTACCATTGGGGGGACAGCGGCTGGGGGTCATTCGTGTACGATAGTTGTCGTGTTAGCGCCGCACACCCGATCGATCACGTGTGACTGATATTTTACAGCATGTCCGATTGATGTATTTGACTGATTTCAGCCCCAAAACAGTCAAATCATCAATTGGGTCAGACATGTTGCGGCATCGATTGTTATCCGATTTGATTAAAAATCGCATGGTCGACCGGCCCGCAAATTCGCTAGGTTTATGACCACCTTTACATATAGAATTTCCTGCTAGAAAAAAAAAAGGTGGTTGGATCGTCCCGGTGTGCATATCCACATTGGACCGATGTACTAATTGATTCTATTGTTCAGGGAATCTGAAGTGAAAATAAACCTATGATATAATGAATTGTATGTGTATTACAGCTAAGAAATAGAACATTAATAGCACATTGTTTCTAGTACAGGAAGAGTGTAGAAACTTCAGTTGTTATCTTTGCAAAAGGGCTTCTCTGAGCTCTCCAACGCAACTTGGGTCACAGTTTTCTGGAGCAGGTATACATCAAAAAAACAGCCAGAGACAGATTTAGATGAAATTTTTACTGCAGGGAAGTTAAAAGGGTCATTAGCTCTGCTTGTGTTATGGTTTAAAATACATAGAGTGGCTTGTAATTGCAAATATGACAGAATTATGCAATGTTATAAAAAAGCTATATATCTAAAAATTAAAATATGTGACTATTTTCTTTGCTATTCATGTTCTATTAATTATCAGTACTGTACTACGCATACAAATCATTACATTGTAAGTTGTTTTTTTTTTCACTTCCGTGTCACTTTAATACAAATGCTGAGGGGGGGATTCAGCAGATGAACTGGAACAGAATGTTCTTCTAGCAATTAAGACATCTCTGCACAATGGCACACGGAGTGTAATTGACTTCACTGCCCTCCTCTTTAGGGTGTCTTAGATAGCAGGTGTCTATCTTGCTTTGCATAGGGAATGTTTCCTTTTATGTTGGGATGAAGGGAGGGAGGTTAGGGCCCGTCGGTGATGTCACCCCCTGCTTTTCAATTGTCACCACGCACAAACAAGTGGTGGCGATGGCCAGTGTGCCGCAAGCTGTAGACTAATTACTGTGTCTTTTCTGATTTGCTGTGGTATATTTTTGGCTGGGTTCCACTATTCTCCGCTGATACCAAGACTAAGCTGTCTCTGTGTCTCTCCCTCTCTCTCTCTCTCTCTCTCTCATTACAGTTGTGTCAGGCTCACTCCCAGCTGGCTCAGTACATGGAGCGATACAGGTACTCTCTGTAATGATACCATAATTGGCACTGTAATCTGCTTTCTCTAACGTGTTCATTTCCCTAGCTATTTTCTTCCATTACGGAAGATGACGGCTCGACTCTCGCGTTCCAGCTGGGGGTGGATAAAGCCATTTTGTTTGGTTTGTGCAAAAAGCTTGTCCTCCTTTAACACTTAGCAATACCCTTTTGATGTTGCTGCTTCACTGATGTTCTGCCAGCCAGCAGGGCTGCTTTTAAACCTATGCGCACTCGCCGAGTGTGTTTGGCATTAATACTCTTGTCTGAAGAGCCGCAAATAAAAGGCAGCTCTTCTAAGAAACTAACATTAAAGGATAACTGTACACATAAACACGATTAACTGTTTGATCCCTTAGGGTGTTAAAAATAAAATTTGACCCCCTACCTAGGATGTCCAGATACAAAGTTCTGGCCATTGTAGTAAAGGACGCCCCTGATCCACACTGGTGACTGTAAACAATAGTGATGTCATCTTCTAGCTTTCCAAATAAGCCAGGAGGTGGACAGGAAGTGATATTTCTGCTAATCTACGTAGATATTTCAATATCAGTGCTGTAGACTGCTAGGAAGCCCCTCCTCTTGGTTACCTTCTAACTTATTAAGTGGCAGCACTATGCTTACAACTGCCAGTGGAGGGGCACTTGGCTACAGTGGACAGATCTTAGAACGGGTCCAGTTTATTTGTTTCTGTTGCACTTTGGTGGGAAAACAAATAATTGGCAGCCTACTGGTAAAAAAAAAAAAAAAAAAAAAAGTATTTACTCCCCTGGCAAGATCAAACACTCATTAGAAAGAGTCCTAATGCACCTTTTCCAAGTTAGGGGGTGTTGAAGAAGGGGTGCCCCCATGTGGTTGGTTGTCTCCTGGCATTCTCTGTTACTATTAGAAGCCTAGTGGTATCTGTAGTGTCCTGTGTCAGTCTTAGAGTCTCTGCAGTACTGCTTTCAGAGTTCGGGTTCAGTCTTCCCTCACCTGTGCATTGATGGCGATTTGGTATTGCCCTTGAGAACTGCTAGAGATCTCTAGCACTTTAGGCTTGACATTCCTAAGCCTACAAATCCCCTTCCTCTCAGCCTCAGTGAATGTTCTGGGTGGAGGGTGCTGGGATTCCTGCCATGGTGGTCTCAGCGGGTGTCCTAGCTGCAGTGTGCTGGGATTTTGGCCAGGGGTTAATGGTGGCGGAATTCCAGCCATTGTGGCCTCAGCAGTTTTCCCAGGCATATTCTCTCTGCAAATGCTCCAAGACTGCCAGCCAAAGGCAGCGGGCACCCCTTCTTCAACACCTTAACTTGGGAATAGTGCATTCCACTGACTCGGGACCTGGTGCCAATGAAAGCCAAGACTCTCTGCTTTCTAACAATGGTTCTTGCCACGGGAGTAAAGAGATTTTTACCAGGAGGCTGCCAAACTCTGGATGAAATAATATGAAAGTACCCATTTTTTTCCTTACTTATTCAAATTGGAGCACCACTGATTAAATTAAGGGAGCACTAAAGAAAGCCCGATGACATTCTACTTCTTCTTTATTTGTTCATTTAATAGCAGCAGAAAAGATTGCTCGGTATACTATAAGTCAGAAGCTATGTGCAGAGAATTCATCTTCTGGGTTGGAACAGAGCTTTTGAAGAGGCTCTGTTGACAGCTGAGGAGCTGTCAGATATTCTAAAGGGACATTTCTGATTTTTTTTTTTTTTTTTTTTTTTTTTTTTTTACACAGAGTATATTATGAATGTATTTTGTTGCTATTCCAAGATTGACTATATGAGTAGCAGAATTACATATATTTTTGCTTATACAAACTTTAGTTAACTGAGAATCTGGAATTAATGTCTAGAGTCAAATACTGAAAATGTATTACTGAGGCATAAAAAACTCAGAGAGGAGTCTAGACCATACATGTCAAACTCTGTCCGACGGGCCAAATTTGGCCCTCAGAGCCCTTAAATGTGGCCCTGAAACGATTTCCCCACTTTGCATTATGTATGGCCCAGTCTAGACCGCCAGGGAAGCTATACTGAAGGTGAAGCCCTAGATAACCAGGAAAGCCATATGGGGAGGTAGGGGGAAAGCACTACACCAGGGAACTGTATAGGGGAGGGAGGATCACTAGACACCAGAGAACTTTATAAGGGAGGAAGGTGACCAGTAGACATTGAGGTTAGCCTGCGACTAGGTCCCAGTGTACAGTCTCAGCCCATGACTCATTCCCAGTGTACAATTTTGGCCCACTTTGTATTTGAGTTTGGCACCCCTGGACTAGACAAGGCATGGGCAAACTTGGCCCTCCAGCTGTTAAGGAACTACAAATCCCACAATGCATTTGCCTTTATGAGTCATGACTGTGGCTGTCAGACTCCTGCAATGCATTGTGGGACTTGTTGTTCCTCAATAGCTGGAGGGCCAAGTTTGCCCATGCCTGGTCTAGACTCATCTCTGAGTTTTGTATTTGATTACAGTTTAGTCAGTGAATAGAGCTGTGATTACCAGAAGACAAACAATGAGGAAGGAGAGGAGAAATGGACTGAGCTCAGGTCACTCTCATTTTCATGAGTTCATGAAACAATGATTTTTGAACATTTTAAATCTGACATACGCTCTGTTTTTGTTGTGCAGGAGGAAGGGAAAAAGTATAAAAAAATAAGAATCTATCCGTACACTTTAAAGTGGACCTGAACTCTTGCACAGGACAAAAGGAAAACCTGTAGAAATTCACCCTGTATGTATTTAGAGAGCTTAGCCTGTCTAATTTGCCCTCTTCTGGGACTAAGCACAATCTGTAATTTACACCCTTAGTTGGGTCAGCTGACTGCCACAGCAGAGAGGTAATTGTTAGACACAGGATTCTAACAGTATGTCTGCTTTCATGAAAGTAGGAAGTAGAAACACTGTAACAATTTATTTTAGCATTCGAATCCGCTGTAACAAGAAAATGTTTTTCTGTAAAGGTTATTATGCTGTTGCTTATCTTTTAGAGCAGAGAGGAAGTTCCGAGTTCAGCTTCGCTTTAAAGTGAAGGCATCCATGTACTGTAGGTATATAACAATTCTTTAAACAAAAGCGGAATTGTTTAAAGAACTATTATATTGGATTAATAAATAGATTTTTACCAGGAGGCTGCAATCTTCAGCAGATTCGATCATGGTGATTAAATCTGCCAGGGAATGTCTCACTGTGAATGGTCACCTTTTACAGATAGGTGCATAGATACCACTTGGTTGTTTGTTGGTGGAGGAACCTTTCTCGTCATCCGTATATACTACCTGCTAACACCATAGTGAGGAACACCTCTGATGCGCAGATATGTGGCTACAGTACTTTAAAGGATAACGAGTCGTAATGAAAGAGTGTCCCTTTCCTTACCTGAGCTTCTTCCACCTCCTGTAGTCTTGTAGGTCCCTCGCTGTCCTCCCAGTCCTCTTCCTTGATCCGCTGTGCAGTCTGGTAAAGTCTTGCGACTTAGCTAAGTCTTACACTACTGTGCATGCGCAAACCCAGCAGCGCACCTCCTTGATTGCGCTCCTGTGACCGGGAGAGTTTTCCGCATACGTAGCTACAGGTGTTAACAAACTGCACGTGCACAAAACACTACAGCAGTACAATCAAGAAGGCACGCTGCTGGGTATGTGCAGTAGTGCGTCACTTATCTCACTTTACCAGGCCGCACAGCTGATCAAGGAAGGGGACAGTGAGGGACCTCACTACGGCCTGGAAAGCAACGGGAGCTGGAAGAAGCACCAGGTAAGTAAAAGAACACTCTTTCATTACGACTTGTGTATGCTTTAAATTGATCTGGTACACTGTTTTTTCATATCACGTAAAATATATGCAAAAAGTTCTGTAGGCACAAATCTATGTATCCTTTAAAGCTTACCTGGAGTGACATATTACACGATGAGATATTCTGTGTATCCTTTAAAGATTACCCGAAGTGACGTTACTCAATGAGATAAACATGGGTACATATAGTACCAGTTCTGCTAAGAGCTTTCCTTTTGTTTCTCTTTTTATTTTGATTAATTGCAAGGGTTAATTAACCAGTGCTTTATCTATCCAAGTGTGCCATGGAAACTGGCAGCTCTCCTGAATATTAAAAGCCAAAGCAGGGTGCAAACACTCCTAATAACTGGATAGTGCTGAAAAGATCAAGCATGCAATACTTTGTGTGGCAGTTGAATAAACCAGATTTTAGAGCACACTGATATGGCTATTTACAGTTTACACTTAGTTGCCTGGCATCTGCACCAATACTAAGTTCAGGCAGTGACCACATTAGTAGGATGGGGAGGAATTAGTAGTCAAGCTAACAGTGGAGTCCTATGGGGACTCGGCAGAGCTCAGTGGAGTCTCATTTCTGACAGCCGTCAGTGCTGCCGAGGTAGTAAAGATGCAGACTACACAGACTTTCATAAAGAAAGGTAGGGACAAAATACAGGGGCACTTTAAAGCTGTGCTCCTACCTCATCTGTGTCTTTCCTCTGTTTCACAGGACTCGTCTCAAAGCAAAAAATCTGATGTATATAAAGCAGATACTGTTTCTGCTGGAGAAGTTTGTGGTGGCCCTAGGAGGTGAGTGTCTCTGGTGACTTTATATGGATCTCATTAAGGATGACTGGTATTGATTTTAGAAGTGCAGATAAGGAGGAGAATGGGAATGTCACAGTATACCTTGAGGCTGGTTTCACACTACAAATTGGCGTTAGTACATGGTGTTTCCTGTCTGGCATTCGGGTAAGCAGGAAGTGAGCGCGCTCGCGGTCACTTCCTGCTTTTGGGTATTCTGAAGTGCACAGAAGCATGTTGTAAAAATACACTCCTGCGCATGCGCATTGCGATATCACGACGCCAACTAAAGCAGTCTGCATTGCCGTAGACCAGGGGTCTCAAACTCAATTTACCTGGGGGCCGCAGGAGGCAAAGTCAGGATGAGGCTGGGCCGCATAAGAGATTTCATAATCGGCAGCTCCCGCTCCCACCCCCAATTGCATTGATTTTTATTTCAAAATCAAATTCACATTGAAGCGAACTATTTGGCCTATTTTACCTTATAGTTCGCTTCAGTGCTCCCATTACAAGTGATCTGCCATGTCCCCGCGGCAAAACAAGGGCTGCAGAGCCCCCAAATCGCCCAGGGGGCAATCCGCCAGCATTTCCTGGAAGGGGCAGAGCTTTCAGCTTCAGCTCTGCCCCTCCTGATGTCAATCGAGGCGCCGCCTCTGCCTGCCCCTCTCACTCTTCCTTCACAGAGAGGGGCGGGGAGAGGCGGCGATCCGTGCGGCGATTGACGTCAGGAGGGCAGAGCTGAAGCTGAAAGCTCTGCCCCTTCCAGGAAATGCTGGTGGATTGCCCCCGGGCGGTTTGGGGGCTCGGCAGCCCTCGTTTAGCGGCGCGGATGCGGCGGATTACTTGGGAGCACTGAAGCGAACTATAAGGAAGCTTTTGCCGGCGCGGGCCACAAAATATTGTATCGAGGGCCATTTGCGGGCCGCCAGTTTGAGACCCCTGCCGTAGATTATCATGAATTTCGGGTCGGCGCAGGTTGCCGCAGGAGCCACATGGTAACATAGGTATGCGCTAGCGTTAAATTGGGCACTTCCAGCTAAGCGTACCGCTACATGGGAAGTATGAACTTCCCCATACGCTTTTATTAGGCTGCGGTAGCAGTGCGGCAATAGATAAGTGTATGGTGCCTTTTTTTTTGAAGAGAGAGGCAGACAGGGGAGATATCTAGGAAGAGTATAATTCTTGGAATTGGTACAATCATGCTTTTAGAATCCTCCCCCATCCTACACAGGATTACGGTATTATGAATAGTAGCGTTATATTCTGGCCTTCCACATATGGCTGTGAATCCTTTGCTGCATCTTCTCCATATGGTTCCTCGCTGCTCATTAGTAAATGATTGGAGCCTTGCTATAGAAGACAAGCTGGGAACAGTTATCAGCAGCAGACCCCATTTAGCTGCCTTACAGCCTGGCACCGATAGCCTGGCAAGAGCATTGCTCATCTCCTAGCGCTCAGAGCTGCACCGTGAACGCAGGGACGTGTTCTGGAATACTCTGATCCTTTGCAGCATGTTGTCAGAGCAGAAGTGACAGATGGGAAGTTCTGGAAAGCGTCATGTTTAAAACTGTGAAGGCTGCCATTTGTGACGGCTCCATATTGCAGTACTGGGGCCCGCCATGGATAGAGAGAGGCAGATCACTGAGGATATAAAGGAAGAAACATTCTCCCCGACTTCTAGCAATGTGAACATCACAGCAGGGAAGATGCATTGAACTGGAGAAGATCTAAGGAAAGGAGGATTCCTTGGCTTGAAAAAGCTACAGACGTTACCAAGCAAACTGACCTTTTTATTCCTCTGTAGGTTCTACCCAGTAGATGTACTGAAACCTACGTGTTAAAGTAAACTTGTATCAAAAGTCTGCTTTATCACTTGCAGATCTAATGGGAGATTATAAGATCTGTGTCTGTTTCAAGTCGTGTTTGTGTGTCTCAGGTGTGTGTGTCTGCCTGTCGGTTCCAGGTGTGTGTGTCTCATGTGTTTGTAGGCATCTGTTCCAGATGTTTGTGTGTTTCCCAGGTGTGTGTGTGTGTGTCTGTCGGTTCCAGGTGTATCTGTATGTGTCTGTTCCATGTGTCTCTGTCTGTTTCAGGCGTGTGTGTCCCAGGTGTCTTTGTCTGTTCCAGGTGTTGGTCTGTTTTTTCTGTTCTAGGCTTGTGTGTGTCCCAGGCGTGTGTCTGTTTCAGGTGTCTGTCTGTCTGCTACAGGCATGTGTGTGTCCCAGGTGTGTTTGTTTGTTCCAGGCCAGGCGTGTGTCCCAGGTGTGTGTGAGTGTGTCTGTTCCAGGTGTGTGCCCCAGGCTTGTGTGAGTCTCTGTTCACACCTGCCTGGTGCACACACACACCTGGAACAGACACACATGCATGTATGTGGGAGACTCGCACATTGCTGAACCTGAAAGCTCGGCATGACAGCCACACAAGTGACATTTTTATTTCAAAGCACCAGTTCATGCATTTAATAGAACATTATTGTAAATTATGTGAACTTTTTTTGTTTGTTATTACTTGTAAAAGGTTACCGTTTTGGTACATTAAAACAAACAGCTGCAACATCCATAGATCCTCGGCAACCTATAGCAGTCAAGGCCGCCTCTGCCAAGGTTCTAGCATTGCAGAGGGATGCTATGTGTGTACAGTACCCTGTGTACAGCACCCTGCCCCAAACTGTCTCCCAAGGGATTCAGTCTCAATATCTGCGGGTAACAGTAATCCTATTCTTAGTTCCCCAGTCCTCTGTGATTGTAATGGGGATAGGAGTTTATTGTCATTATTATCTTTGTCCACCCATTACTTCAAGGGGCCATTCACATTTGTCAAAAAGGATGCATGATTCTGCGTTTACAGTTGTTATAGTGTATGAACCTTTCTGCACGTTTTCACAATTAATTTTTCTTTCAGCATTTCTATGCAAAATTTGACATTGCACTTTTTGGAATGTAGGAACAAAGTTAATTTTCATCAAAATCCATCTAATTTATGGTAACTAAAATCACATGCAAAAGAAAAAAAATTCTGCATCCCCTTTTAACTTGCATTGAAACACACATTTACACCCCAAAAAAAAAAAAACACACCTGTTGTCCAAATTTTTCCATGCAGAAAATTGCAAATGCAAATGTGAATAAAATACAATGTGATTCCTTTGAGATACAGTACATTACATCTGTGGCAAATGCAATTGCGCAAATCACCCGTGAATTTTAATAAGTATGACCCCTGCCCAAGTGTCTTGTGTCAAACTAGTCCTGGTTAAAAGACAACAGAAGTGAAGAGGGATATGGAGGCCGACATATTTATCTTTTAAACAATACCAGTTACCTGGCAGTCCTGCTGATCTGTTTGGCTGCAGTAGTGTCAGAACACCACCAGAAACAAGCATACAGCTAATCTTGATCTGACAGTAATGTCGGAAATGCCTGTTTTGCATATGCTTGTTCAGGGGCTATGGCTAAAAGTATTAGAGGCAGGGGATCAGCAGGACAGCCAGGCAACTGCTATTGCTTAAAAGTAAATAAATATGGCAGCCTCCATATACCTCTCTCTTCAGGTGTCCTTTAAAGATGTCTTGTCTAATTTGGCTAGCATTTTTCATGGATCTAGAATAGGAAATGATGGAAGTAATTTAGCTGTTCAGTGATTTGAGTATAGAAGGCTCCTTCTTTAGATGTGTCTCCATAAATGAGTTTCTTTTGTTTACAGGCAATATGAAACAGAATCCAAACTTTCAGAAAGTTTCTCAAGAAGGTGAGTAAGTGTGAGCAGTCTGAGCAGACAGATGTTACCTATTTCACTGGTTCACGGTCCCCCCCCCCCCCCCCCGCAAAAACCCCCCGCAAATGTGAACCGGGCCTTAGCTGAGCCCATAATAAGACAATAAAACAAAGTGAATGAGAGGTTCTAGTCAGTAAATATTCTTATATTTTTTTCTCCTTTTTGTTTCATTATAGCTTTATTAAAAAACAATTGCATAACAACAGGAAACATTAGACTCTGTAGTCTGCTAATTTGCAGAAATGCAAGTGTACAATTAATGCCTCATAGAACTCAGTACATCTATTCAGTACATGATGCTTAACAAATAACGACTTCCATTCAAGTCTTCGAGCACAGAATTAATCATCATAGTACAGTGTCTCTACCCAGAACTGTGCTCTGCACAATATATGGCAAATGACTGCTGTTGCAAAGTGTTTGTGAGGGAAATCCCACCAGTAACAGGAGGAAGCTTCTCCCCTTACCTTTTAAAGCACATCTTAAAGTGGTCTGAAACTCTGACATAACATTCAATAAAAATGTGTTTTCCTACTTTTTATTAATCATACAGTTATCATATTTGCTTTTGTGCACACGTAATATTTTCTGTTTACAAATTACAAGTTTCCAAAGTGTAGTTGTTCCTACCCTGAAAGCTGGCATTGTATTTTATTATTTTTCTATTATAACTGCTTTTTATTATATATTAAAATCTTCTAATGAGCTATTCTGAACACTATGTGTGCCTGAAGCAGAGACAGTTTCTCAGAGTGTTTGTTTACATTCCAGTGTTGATACATTTGTGTTTAACAAGTAAAAAATATTTTCTTATCTCCAGTTTGGATGCGGATTATAAGCTGACTAGCAGGAGAAAGTGCTTTGTTTAACCATTTCAGTGATGTTCTGCTAGAATTTTTTTCTGGGATAGCAACTTTCAAGCTGTGAGAAATCTTTTAGAGCAAAGTAGAAATGCTGACTTTCAGACCACTTTAAGTTAGAGGGATATGGAGCCTGCCTTATTTATTTAATATTAAGGTAATCATCTGCTTCTTCTACTTTTACCCATAGACCCAACAAGCATGCACATCAGATGGTATTAGAAAGCACAGCTCCCCTTACTTTAGTGATATACGCTAGGATACCTGCAACTGCTTAGAATTTAGGCATGGATTTGTCACTTTAGGTAGCCTTTAATCTTTTGTTTGTTTTTTTGTTTAACTATACAGTCAGTTTCTTTCAGCTTGGCTTTCTTCAGGTTTGTTTTAGCCACTTATGGGAGTGGCGACAGTATCTATGCTCTAGTATCTACGTCCCTTGATACTTCATCTTAGCTCCACTGGCATATATATATATATATATATATATATATATATATATACAGCTTTCTGCTCATGCCTGTTGCTCGCTTGTGCATGGGAACGTGTTCTCAAAGCCAATCAAAGTGCCTGTAATTCAATGATCACCGGAATGAGTGAGATGCCGTTGGTCATTGACAAAGTGAAAGTGAAAACACACACACAATACTTTCTCTGTACTGTTCACAGTACATTGAAATAAAGTGTGTGTGTGGGGGGGGAGAGAGGGGGGAACATTGAGTGGCCAAAAAGTAAAGAGACACCTATATACATTAAATTAAAATGAAATAAATCCCCCATTCATTCTTTACCACCCCCTCTCCCATAAATGCCAAAATAAAAGAAAGGGCTTAAAAAAAAACATAGGTAGTTACCTACAGGCACATAAGGGCTTTTAATTAGTGCGGGTTTTATCCATAGTAGCTCGTTTTATTTTAAAACTACTGTATAATGGCTGAAAACTGAGAAATAATGGATTTTTTCAATTTTTTCTTATTCCCATTCAAATGCATATAAAATAAAGTAATTCTTAGAAAAAAGTACCACCTATCTGCCATGCCCACGGGGATTGTAGAGCTCCTTCACATCAGCGCAGCTTGCTCTAGTGATGGGCTTCTAATGATCACACGATCATTAGAAGCCCATCACTAGAGGACATCGCCTGGAGGAAACAGAGGTCTGCAATCCCCGCGGGCATGGCGGATTAGGTAAGCAGCTGCAGCTACACACCTGGGGGGACCAGGAGAGAGAGCAGAGGCACACAGGGGGAGCTGGGCACACTGCATACACACGCAGGGACACAGGAGGAGGCATGGGAGAAACAGGACGACACATGGGGGAGATATGGAGGACACATGGGGCAGGCATGGGGACACAGGAGGACACATGGGGAAGACATGGGGGACACAGGACACATGGGGGACACAGGAGGACACCATTTGGGGAGAACATGTACAACACGCTTCTGGAATATGGACGCACCAGGTTTAGTATATCACTGTATCATTCTGGCATATTTGCAGTTTACAAACCACTTCCCTGCAGTAAAATCTTATCTCAAGCTGTCTCTTGCGGTTTCTTTTATGTATAAGTGCTTCAAAAAACAGGACAGTCTTCGACCCTAGTTGGGTTGAAGAGCTCAGAGAAGCTCTTTTGCTATGAGAACTGAAGTTTCTTATCTCTTCCTGTACTGGAAAACAACATGAGACTATTTTATTTGCTACCAATTAGTGTTGGGCGAACAGTGTCCGCCACTGTTCGGGTTCTGCAGAACATCACCCTGTTCGGGTGATGTTCGAGTTCGGCCGAACACCTGATGGTGTTCGGCCAAACCGTTCGGCCACATGTCCGAACTAAGAGTGCATGGCCGAACGTTCCCCGAACGTTCGGCTAGCGCTGTGATTGGCCGAACGGGTCACGTGGTTCGGACCCGAACGCGCTCTGATTGGCCGAACTGTCACGTGGTTCGGGTAAATAAATACCCGAACCACGTCATATCTCCGCCATTTGTCTGTGGGTTTAGCTTTCGGTAGGCAGGCAGGGTAGTTCGCGCTCCAGCCACGCTAGCCAGGGTCCCCCCAGTCATTGTGTCGCTGCTGGGAATAGTAGTACACCGCTCGCTCAGCCACACTATATAGCATTCTGTTTACTGCCACTCTGTGTACCTCGCTCAGCCACACTATATAGCATTCTGTTTACTGCCACTCTGTGTCTGCTGGGAATAGTAGTACACCGCTCGCTCAGCCACACTATATAGCATTCTGTTTACTGCCACTCTGTGTACCTCGCTCAGCCACACTATATAGCATTCTGTTTACTGCCACTCTGTGTCTGCTGGGAATAGTAGTACACCGCTCACCCGCCACTGTATAGCATTGTGCTCTGTGTCGCTGCTGGGAATAGTGGTACACCGCTCACCCGCCACTGTATAGCATTGTGCTCTGTGTCGCTGCTGGGAATAGTGGTACACCGCTCAGCCACACTATATAGCATTCTGTTTACTGTTCTGTGTCTGCTGGGAATAGTAGTACACCGCTCGCTCAGCCACACTATATAGCATTCTGTTTACTGCCACTCTGTGTACCTCGCTCAGCCACACTATATAGCATTCTGTTTACTGCCACTCTGTGTACCTCGCTCAGCCACACTATATAGCATTCTGTTTACTGCCACTCTGTGTCTGCTGGGAATAGTAGTACACCGCTCACCCGCCACTGTATAGCATTGTGCTCTGTGTCGCTGCTGGGAATAGTGGTACACCGATCACCCGCCACTGTATAGCATTGTGCTCTGTGTCGCTGCTGGGAATAGTGGTACACCGCTCAGCCACACTATATAGCATTCTGTTTACTGTTCTGTGTCTGCTGGGAATAGTAGTACACCGCTCGCTCAGCCACACCATATAGCATTCTGTTTACTGCCACTCTGTGTACCTCGCTCAGCCACACTATATAGCATTCTGTTTACTGCCACTCTGTGTCTGCTGGGAATAGTAGTACACCGCTCACCCGCCACTGTATAGCATTGTGCTCTGTGTCGCTGCTGGGAATAGTGGTACACCGCTCACCCGCCACTGTATAGCATTGTGCTCTGTGTCGCTGCTGGGAATAGTGGTACACCGCTCAGCCACACTATATAGCATTCTGTTTACTGTTCTGTGTCTGCTGGGAATAGTAGTACACCGCTCGCTCAGCCACACTATATAGCATTCTGTTTACTGCCACTCTGTGTACCTCGCTCAGCCACACTATATAGCATTCTGTTTACTGCCACTCTGTGTCTGCTGGGAATAGTAGTACACCGCTCACCCGCCACTGTATAGCATTGTGCTCTGTGTCGCTGCTGGGAATAGTGGTACACCGCTCAGCCACACTATATAGCATTCTGTTTACTGTTCTGTGTCTGCTGGGAATAGTAGTACACCGCTCGCTCAGCCACACTATATAGCATTCTGTTTACTGCCACTCTGTGTACCTCGCTCAGCCACACTATATAGCATTCCGTTTACTGCCACTCTGTGTCTGCTGGGAATAGTAGTACACTGCTCGCTCAGCCACACTATATAGCATTCTGTTTACTGCCACTCTGTGTACCTCGCTCAGCCACACTATATAGCATTCTGTTTACTGCCACTCTGTGTCTGCTGGGAATAGTAGTACACCGCTCGCTCAGCCACACTATATAACATTGTGTTTACTGTCACTCTGTGTACCTCGCTCAGCCACACTATATAGCATTGTGTTTACTGCCACTCTGTGTCTGCTGGGAACAGTACTACACCGCTCGCTCAGCCACACTATATAGCATTGTGTTTACTGCCACTCTGTGTACCTCGCTCAGCCACACTATATAGCATTGTGTTTACTGCCACTCTGTGTCTGCTGGAAACAGTAGTACACCGCTCGCTCAGCCACACTATATAGCATTGTGTTTACTGCCACTCTGTGTCTGCTGGGAACAGTAGTACACTGCCGCTCACTCAGTCACCCCATTACTATATAGCATTGCTGGGATCTGTAGTACTCTGCTCACCCACCCATACCATTGTACTGCCAGTCACTGTGTATATTGCTGGGATCTGTAGTACTTCACTCACCGTCAACCACTATATAGCATTGTGTACTCTGCCAGTCAGTGTGTATATTGCTGGGATCAGTAATACTCCACTCAACGTCAATCACTATATGAGCTCACCATGAGTTCCTCAGAGACCTCCGCTGTGAGCAGCACTCCCAACAACAGCAACAGCCAACGCCCCACGCAAGCTATAACATCCACCCCAGCAGCTAGTGGTCAGCAGCAGCCCTCCCCGGAGGAGAACGTTGTGTCCATCGGTCTGGCGCCAGAGCGATTATTGAGGGCTGCTATTGAGGAGATGATGGGGCCTGATGTGGAGGAGGAGGTCGGGCTCAGGCCAGCATCCCAAGTTAATGTTGAGGACGATGAGGGGTCTGTGTCTGGGGATGTTGGGGTGGCAGAGGTGGTGGGTGGGTCAGACTCAGGAGAAGAGTTGTATGATGAGGATGATGATCGGGACCATCTGTATGTGCCTCAGAGTCCGACCCCGGAAAACATGTTGTATCGTGTGTTTAGGTACTAAAATCTGCGTTCCCACTTCCCAGTACTGCCCGGGTCCACGGATCCATATAATTTTTTGGGCAGCACTATCAAACTGTGGTACTATGAGTGAGTTGCCATGGTCCTTCTGTGCTGTCACACTCACCGTTTGTCTGCAGATGGATTGTTCAACACAGCTACGCCATCTGACATGTAGTCCTTGACCATCTTCTCCAGGCGATTGGTGTTGGAGGACGTGGAACTGCCCGATTGCTGTTCTGTGGGCTGCTGCATGGGTGTCAGAAAATGTTCCCACTCCGAGGACACTGCCAATACCATTCCCTTTTGGGCACTAGCAGCAGCTTGTGTTCTTTGCTGCCCTCCTGGTCCTCCTGGGTTTCCTGAAGTCAGTCTGTCGGCGTTCAACTGGCTAGAGAAGGAGGAGGATGTCAATCTCCTCTCTAAAGTCTCCATCCTCAAGGGCCTGCTGGAATTGTTTCATTTTTGACCTGTCTGACACTTTCTTCAATCAGTTTTTTAACATTGTGTTTGTATAAACTGGGTATAAACCCAGTAATTGGTGTTGTCCAGAATAATGAATAATAATGAATAGTGAATAATGCGCGGGCCGCGTTCAATGCAGTCTAGCATGAATTGAGCCATGTGTGCCAGAGAATCCTGCCAGACTCCTCTGTCTTCATGTTCTTGTGAGCGTTGTGATTGTTGTGATGCACCATATTCGTCACCAGCATCACTTTCTTCCTCTTCCTCTGTCCATTCCCGCTAAATTGTGGAAGTCCAACGTGCACCGCTCTGTCCCTCGGCAGTGGGGGCATCCAATTCCTGCTCCAACTCCAGCTGTTCCTCGTCCTGTTCTTTGTCATAGCTGGGACCAGCGTTTCCTGAGGCAGGTTGCCTGATGTTGGTATCATCACGCTGATCGTTTTCATCTTCAGATTCCCCCATCATCATGCCAGCGGTTTCCATCTTCAACATTGATTTCTTCAGTAAACACAGCAGTGGTATTGTAATGCTGACTGTAGAGTTGTCACTGCTCAGTCACAAGCAACGTGGATTGCTCAAAATTTTGGAGGACTTGGCAGAGATCCAACATGGTGGCCCAATCAGATCCACAGAAGCTTGGTAGCTAGCTGCTGGAATGCGCCTCGGCACTGCGCAAAAGCGTGCTAGCATGTGCAGCGTAGAATTCCAGCGCGTAGGGAGGGACATCACCCAGCGAGCGATGATGCGCTAGATTGAAGCGCTTCTGCATCTCTTGGTGAGTCCTTCAGAAGCGGTACTGGGCTTTTAAAAATGTTTTTTTTTTTTTCCTTCAACAGAAGATTTGCCACGTTGGAGTGAGGAGGACGCCGCCGACCCCGACACCAAGCTGAACCCCGGCGAACTCCAAGCAGAGGATCTTCAGGAACCCTCAAGGCTTTGAGCAAGCTGAGGAGGATCAGCAGTCCCGACGAGACCTCTCCTCATATGTGACTGTGTGCAGTGGAGTAGAGCTCCCCAGAACAACCTCTCACTTGTCACTGGTCACTTTGTCATTTTGTCACTTTGTCATTTTGTCACTTTGTCATTTTGTCAGTCACTTTGTCACTGGTCACTTTGTCACTTTTCACTTTGTCACTTGGTCACTTGTCACTTGGTCACTTGTCCAGATGATCTCGGTACACCTCCTGCGATTCAAATTCCTGCACACATTGCTCTGGGATTTGGGTGTGATGAATGATGCATCTAACTGGCCACCGGAGGCAATTAAGGCCTTCAAAACATTGAAAGCAGCTTTCTGTTTCGCCCCCATTTTGCGTCATGTTGAGTTGTTGACGTCATGTTCATCCTCGGCCTCGCCTTGCATTTCAGTGCGAGGTGCATTTTCCACAGAAAAAGGTTGTGAATCCGGGCACAACATTTGTGGCTGTTCCATTGACCTTTCACAGGTAGAAGATTGTGGGGGCGGGAATAGCTCCTCCGAATAGCCCATTGTGTCCTGAAAACTACTCATTGCATTGCTTTGCGCACGCATTTTTTTGTCCTCATGCAAGGCCTGAGTTGCGCCTGAAAGCGTGGCCTTCTCCTCCTGCGCCTCCTCCTGTTCCATCACGTCTGCTGCTGCTGGGTTAGCGTTGCCGCCCGATCCCTGTTTATTGAACCTCTTATCTTTATTACATTTATGACTGCGTGGCGGTACAAAGCATGCTATTCGCACGCTTCTTGTCCTCATGCAAGGCCTGGGTTGTTGTGTCTCAAAGCGTGGCCTTCTCCTCCTGCGCCTGCTCCTGTTCCATCACGTGTGCTGCTGCTGCTGCTGGGTTAGCGTTGCCGGTCCCTGTTTATGGAACCTCTCATCTTTATTACATTTATGACTGCATGGCGGTAAAAAGCATGCTATCCGCACGCTTCTTGTCCTCATGCAAGGCCTGGGTTGTTGTGTCTCAAAAAGCGTGGCCTTCTCCCCCTGCGCCTCCTCCTCCTGTTCCATCACGTGTGCTGCTGCTGGTGCTGGGTTAGCGTTACCGGTCCCTTTTCCTGGAACCTCTTCTCTGTATTACATTTATGACTGCATGGCGACAAAAAGCATGTTACCTGTGCAAAGAAACATGACATTTTCCACATTTAACAGACAGTTTTTCCTTTGAAACTTTACAATCAATTTTCTCAAAAACTATAAGCTCTTTTTCAAATATTTTTTTTTCCTCTTGTACCCACTCCCAAGGTGCACATACCCTGCAAATTTGGGGTATGTAGCATGTAAGGAAGCTTTACAAAGCACGAAAGTTCGGGTCCCCATTGACTTCCATTATGTTCGGAGTTCGGCGCGAACACCCGAACATCGCGGCGATGTTCGGCGAACGTTCGCGAACCCGAACATCTAGGTGTTCGCCCAACACTACTACCAATAGCTATTTGCTATTTCTTAGCTGTACTACACACACAATTCATTATATTATACATTTTTTACTTTAGTGTTACTTTGAGAGGGAATAGAAGTGAAGGCGGTGCCATTTGTCATGGGGGCTGATTTGTAGTTATATTGATGATGTTGTCGCTATAAGTTGGGTTCACACAAAGTACTGATTATTTGTTTTTCCTGTTTACTGTCCTTCCTAATTTATGACATCTACCCCTGGCATACAATTTGAGAAGTGATGCTGCTTTAAAACATTTTTCCACCAGAGCTGAAGAGTTTTGCTGAGTACTGTACACTTCAGCAGTCATTCCACTGAGAAGCGGAAATAGGGATTGCAGGAGCAATCTATGAAGAGGATTACTTTTAATGGAACTTTAATATGCTCAGCTGAGTAGATAGCAGGTACAGCAAAGCCTTAGCCAATATAGCTGGGTTTAATGTGCTAAATTGCAGAACAGAAGTGATCCAGCAACCCAGGAGTGGATTTATTCAAGAAAAAAACTGCGGTTTGATGGTAGATGTTTGCAGCCATCACCTGGGTCATATTATAATATAGCGAGGGTTAGATAGTGTGCATCACATGCAGCACCCACAGCAAGAACTTAGGGCCTATTTACACTAGCCGCAAATTGTGGCTGTTTTCTGCACGCTATCACATGCAGCAAAAAAAAAAAAAAATTGCAGACTGCATCCAAATCTCTATAGCCATGCGTGTCTCAGCTATAGCAATTCAGCTGTGGCTTTGTAGCAGCACAGGTGCCGCGATTCAGAAATGGACGCGCAGAGGCACCTCTAAGCAACAGCAGAACAGACAGTTGCCTGGAGTTGAGATTTATCTAGAGGGTGCTTCCAGAAAAAAAAAAGTTAATTTTTCCTGTCCTTAGAGACTGAAAACAAAGGGTGCCGAGAGAAAAAGTTCTGCTCTCTGCACAGTTCTAATGAAAGCATCTGCTCAGCCACTGATAAGGAATCATACAAAGTTTTTTTGTAGACAAGATTTGTTGGCATTCCCTAATCAGAGTTATCTCTGGATCTCCAGTGTGTCTGTGCACTCTTATCCGGCCCCTCCCCATACCAACATGCTGAGAGAGAGGAAAAGAAAACACAGATCTAAAGAGGAGGCATGCCAGAACAGACTGGCCAGGGGGGAGATTTTCCCACAAACTGCCTTTCATTTATTGATTTAGGGCTAGTACAGTGCCTGATGCATTAAGGTTTTTGCGTAAGGCAATGTGAAGCACTAGGCTGGCTGAGAGAAATAAAAGTTCAAAAATTATTGGGGTGGGGGTGTATGGTAGGGAGGAGGGGGGGGGGTGTAAACAGCTGGTAAATGTACACAGCATAATGCAGAACAGAAGCTGCCAACGTAGAAAAAAACTGTCTGCTCTTTCACCATTGTAAAGACTGCATGTGGACAGTTAGATAACGTATTACACAGGTTGAAAAGTTTTCGACAGTCCCTAGACTTCAGGAGGGCTGCTGGCAGCCTTGTGTGAGAAATTGGCAGGGACAGGAGTCACATTACAGGCAAGTCGCCTCTGTGTGATGTGGGACTGCAATACAGATGAGCTCTCTGCTCCCTCTCAGTATTTCTCCACTCCTCTTCTCTCCCTCATTTACCTTCCTTTCCCCCCTTCCCCTATTGCTGGCTGTCTTCTTGTCACACAGGAAAGCTAAATAAAAGTGCTTTTCTCCCCTCTCTCTGGATAGTGTAATGGTTAAGGGTTCTGCCCCTGGCAAAGGCGACCTGGGTTCAAATCTCAGCTCTTCCTGCTCAGTAAGCCAATACCTATTCAGTAGGGGACCTTGGGCAAGTCTCCCTAACACTGCTACTGCCTACTGAGCAAGTCTGGCTGCAGCTTTGAGTCTGCCAGGAGTAAAGCGCAATATAAGTGTTCTTTGTAACCAATCCCCCCCCCCCCCCCAATCTTACCCTCACAATTTAATCTCGACAATCTTGTTATCAGTAACCCTAGCCTATAGCTGTGAATACATGCATTCATTTTTACCGACAGATTGTTTCACTACAATCGAATCTGGTGATTATTAGCCACTCACACTGATCGCCACAGGTTTAAGTGACAAAATAGCTAGAGGCGCCCCTGTGGATGCGGCACACAGTGGAAACCAGCCGTTAATCTAGGAAACTGCATTTATTGAAAGATACATTTTTGTTGTGTGCTGGACATGACCCAAACTTTCAGCATCCCCACTGTGATCTGATATGGTCCAGCCAAAGGTTGCAAACATTTGCCAGCTAATAGCGGACAATGTTTAAAAATGCCCCAAATGTATGTAGCCCCGCCCTCACAGTGATGTTTAGCCTAGGCTGATTAACTATGTGGAATTCTCCACCCCAGAGCATTCTCGGAGACCAGGTATGTTTTGTACTGGCTTCGGAACTTTCAGTAACCATACATTCTGCAGAACTTTACCCGACAGGACTAAAGATGTCACCTGTGCTAAATCTCAGAATGTAAGCCTGCGTACACACTGTCCACTTATGTCGCCTGTTGGGGATCAGGAGCTGATCCCCTCGGGTGACATCGCTGGCTTGGGCTGCACACACGCGTGTCAGCTGTGTTGCAGTGCAAACAATGAAATTGGCAGGGGGATCTGCATCCCTGGGGTTGAGTACAGCGGATCCGTCCAGCGGATTGCTTGTGGGGTGGGCGTCCAGAGTCGTCAAGTGCCGTACACACACCTGATTATCGGTCAATAACGGCCGCCTCAGCCAATTTAAGTCAGGCGTGTGTACGAGGCTCAAGTCTGGGTGAGGAAAGATTTTACAAACGGCAAGCACTGATTAAATAGTTTATAAATGAATATTGCAAAAAAGAAAAATACACACTAAAGGGGCCCATACACTGGTCGATTACAGCCATTGATCGATTGATTGATTCTATTTCGACGGAAATTGATTCTTTCAAATCTAGCGATTGATTTCAATTGATTTGATCTAGCTGACAGGATGGAAAATCTAGGCTGATCTGCTGCTGGCAGCAGATCACTGGCCCGTAGAGTTGCATTGGATCTAATAGTCCAATAATGCATTTAGATTGATTTCCAATAGATTTCAGAATGAAATCTGTTCCTAGTGTGTGGCACACATCAGATAGATTCCTGTTCGACTTGACAGGCATCTGACAGAAATCTATCTGATGGTTGAATCTGCTGCAAATCTATCAGTGCATGGGCACCCTAAAGCTTGGTACTAATAGATTAGCGGTAGATGATTGATTGATTGATTATACTCCTGGCGTACCATTGTCTACCAGTAGATACCAGATAAGATTCCAGATGTTGTCTAGTATTAACCGGCTGTGACGCTTTGTATCTCCCGTTCTCATTGCTTGTTCTTAAGGTGCCCATACACTGGTCGATTTTAGCCTTTGATCGATCAATTCTATAGGATCGATCAGAAATCGATTCTATCAAATTCCCCATTCGATCGATTTTGATCGATTTCGATCAATTTGATCTATCTGACAGGATTGAAGATCTAGGTCGATCTGCTGCTGGCAGCAGATCAATGTCCCATAGAGTTGCATTGGATCTAATTGTCCAATACTGCATTTAGATCGATTTCCAATAGATTTCATTCGGCACACATCAGATAGATTCCTGTCAGATTCGACTTGACAGGCATCTGCCAGAAATCTATCTGATGGTCAAATCTATTAAGGTAGCCATACACTGGTCGATTTGCCATTAGATCGACCAGCTGACAGATCCCTATCTGATCGAATCTGATCAGAGAGGGATCGTATGGCTGCCTTTACTGCAAACAGATTGTGAATCGATTTCAGCCTGAAACCGATCACAATCTGTTGAGCTGCTCCTGCCGCCTGTGCCCCCCCCCCCCCCGTATACATTACCTGGCGCTGGCTCCCGGGCGTCTTCTCCACGCTGCACCGCACCGCTCTGTTCTTGCTCCATCCCGGCGCTTCCTGTGTCACTCCGTGACCAGGAAGTTCAAATAGAGCGCTCTCTATTTGAACTTCCTGGTCACTGCAGTGACACAGGAAGCGCCGGGATGGAGCCGGAACAGAGCAGTGCAGCGCGGAGAAGACGCCCGGGAGCCAGCGTCAGGTAATGTATACCTGATCGGATCGGCCGCCGCTAGTGACGCGCACCCTACCCGCGGGCGATCGAGGGTAATTTCCCGCACGGCGCGATCGACGGACCGATCCGATTTCGGGAGGAAATCGGATCGGCGGGTGCGTTTAGCGCGAACGATTGGCAGCAGATTCGATCCCAGGATCGAATCTGCTGTCGAAACGGCCGCGAATCGGGCCAGTGTATAGCCACCTTAAGTGTATGGACACATTTAGATCAGGCATATATGTTTAATATTCAGTTGATATTTATATTAAATATTTATCAGGGAGCTGTCGTTTTTTTTATAGATTTTCAGTGGATTCTAGGTTTACATTGAATCGGTTGTGTAAAAAGTCCATTACAAGAAGCACAACTGACCTCTTGTGGTTTTTTTCTCCAGGCACCTCTCTGAAATCCATTAATGACTTCCTCTTCTTCAGTCAGGTTGACAATATCAACCTCTTCAAGGTACTTTTTATTCATATTTAAAGTGGCCCTGTGCCCAAATCCTCTGACGTAAATCAAACCTGTGAAAATACTATGAAAGTTGCCATCTTATCAGTAGTGTTAGTGTTTGAATTCTGCATCTTGTATTTGGAAACCTGAATTCTGTCAAACACTGCACTTCAGCACCCAAGCTAGTGGACAGGGTCAAGGGTCTGCGGCGCACTTTGCACTTCACCAGGAGGGAGCATCGGAGTCACGTGAAGGGCGGCATAAGTGACCTCCTCGTGACCCCGTTCATTAGCGTGAGTTCTGAAGTGCAGTGTTTGGCATAATTTGGGTTTCCAAATACAGGATCCCGAATTCGAACACTTTATCATTGCCCCTTCTGTTCTGGAAAAAAAAAAAACCTAACGTCCCCTCTTTTAGAAGCTATGGGGTAAAAGTCACACACAGCAGAAAATATAAAAATAGATCCCAGGCACACTTCACGGAAACCCAGAGGATTCAAATCGCCCCTCTGAAAGAGAGATTATTGGTGCAACAGATTTTTTTTAGACTTGAGAGGTATGCAGGCAATCTTTTGGACAATCTGTTGTTCCTATTGATTTCCTGAAAGCTAATAGATTGGACGGGAATGGCAGACCAAGATAAATGTGCGTACAGTGGTTCTCTTGTCCGATGTTTTTGTCCCTCACAAACACCCTTGGGTGTACACTGAAGGAATTGCGCCAAAACAGGGAGGGCAGCCATATTTACTCACCAGCCGCCTCATGCCCACATTCGCAGCCATAACCATCCCATATCCATGCTTATATCGATTGGTCCTGTACAACACACAGCAAGATCCTCACAGGATTGATTGACACTTACCAACACATCCAATCAGTAAACTACTGAGACAGCAGCCATTTCAGATTGCTCTTAACGAGAATTTTCTCCCAATCAATGGATGATCCAGTCATTTTGATTGCATCTTTTGTTGATCAGCAGCCAATATTGAATGGTGTGTTTAGGGCTTAAAGCGGCACTACAGCGAAAAACTGTAAAATTGAAAATATGTGCAAACATATGCAAATAAGAAGTACATTTTTTTTTCAGAGTAAAATGAGACATAAATTACTTTTCTCCTATGTTGCTGTCACTTACAGTAGGTAGTAGAAATCTGACAGAAGTGACAGGGTTTGGACTAGTCCATGTCTTTATAGGGGATTCTCAGGGATATGTTTATTTTCAAAAGCACTTAGTGAATGGCAGTTGCTCTGTCCAACTGCCAAAAAACTGTGTAGCGTGCAGGGAAGCTGGCCAGCATCATTGTTTAAATCCTTTTTAGGGAATACCTTTATAAAGAATAAAACCCTTGCTGAGAATCCCCTATGAAGAGATGGACTAGTCCAAAACCTGTCACTTCAGTCAGATTTTTACTACCTACTGTAAGTGACTGCAACATAGGAGAAAAGTAATTTATGGCTTATTTTACTCTGGAAGAAACATACTTCTTATTTGTATGTTTGCACATATTTTAAATTTTACAGTTTTTTGCTGTAGTGCCCCTTTAAATACATCTCAGCTGGAATTTCAGTACACGTGAAACTTTCTGGCAGCAACACAAATAGTGCTATTGAGGTGTCACTCCTGGAAATGGCAAGGTTAACAGGTTGTAGATTATAGTGGGGACAGTGATGTGAATTGCGTGATGTACTCTGTGGTTCTGTGCAAAATTAGTTTGCTCTATATGTAAACAATATATAAATGCATAATAATGGTTTGTGTTCTGCTTAGGTCCAGCGATACTGCATGAGGAGTATGATCAGCAGGAAGGTGAGGACCTTCACTCTATCGTGTTATGTAGATCTATAGATAAACTGGCATACGCCTCACAGAAATAAACATGCAGACAGATTCCATCCTACTTTATCAATTTGTTTTATGATTGCAACAATATCTGTTTATGGTACGATTACAGCGTCCTTTATCTTTTTTTTTTCTGATTGCAACAATATCCGTGTGTTTATGACATATGCTCTGGTATTTAGTTAGTTCCCATCTCTGGCATTATCCTGATTTTGGCTTCAATTTGTTGGCCTATAATTAATTGCCCAACCAGCTGCTAGAGTTGGTTTGTTTATCCTATGTAGTATGCTTTGCTTGTTCTGAACTGTGAGTCTCCTTTAAATCTCTGCCTGCTAGGCTTTAGACTCCCAGTTCACCATCACACCTGCATACACTTTGCTAATTAAAGGACAACTGTAGTGAGAAGAATACAGATAACTTACCTTGAGAGTCGGCAGCCTCCTCCTCCACACAGTCCCCGGTCCTCCTCTCCTCGCTACTACCAGACCTCAGATCAGAGGCGACCCACAATGCTGCAGTGAAGAGAGGAGACCGGTTCCCCTGGTAACAGCGCATATACATGAAGTAAGTACTGTATATGCGCCGCTACAGGAGCCGATCTCCTCCCCTCACTGCAGCACTGTGGGTCGCCACTGATCTGCTGTCTAGTGGTAATGAGGCAAGGGGGACCGGGGACTGTGTGGAGGAGGCGGCCTCTAACTCACAAGGTAAATGAGCAGTGGCTGGGGAGGGTGGTGAAGACACTGCCTAAACCACGTCATTCAGGTGGCGTCATAGGTGGACTGCCCCTGACTACAGGTGCTCATTGAAATAAAAACTGCAGGTGAGACTCATCTGCATTGTTGAGGGAAGCTTTACTGATTTTCACTTACCTTCCTTTCTGCAAATCTTCAAGGGCAAATTTTAACTGTGTCATGTGACTTCTTAGGAACTCAGCAGGTAACTGTGTAGTTCCCAGAGGATAGAGAAACTAGGGGTACACTTCCTCCTTGACAACTTTGTTGGACTGATTACTAAATTGAATTTAAGTTTTTTTTTCCCGTTTAAAACTCTCACTAATTGGTTCTCTTTATGACACAGCTATTTGGCTTCATGGAAAAATTTCGGGGGTCAGAGGTTGGAGCCCCCATCAAAGAGAACCAAAAACCAGGAGGCTTGCAGCAGTTTCTACAACACCTTAATCAGAAGAGTCCAGCTGAAGGTGGGTTACAGCAGAGGATTGTGGAACCTTTAGCTAGAACTCTATGCTTATTTTCCTTTTTCTAATCTTGTGTTTTGTCTGCCTTGATTTTTATTGCTGTCAGGGGAAAGATTTCCCTCCATTTCTGTATGTAAATAGAAATGTGGGACTCTGACCAGTATGGATGCAGACACCTATCCCCGCTTTCCAAAACAATAACTGTTTTTCCTGCTTTCTTTGATTTTGGTACACAGCAGGAAGCGAAGGGATTTTATAGATGGCGGAAAAAGAAAAGCGAGCGGAACACACGGCAAGAGTGATTGAAATCTACTGTACTCCCTGGCAGGAATAACAGCTCCCGAGTCCCAAACAGGGCATAGATTTTAATCACTGCCATCCGGAAGCGGTAATAAAGCAGTTCTGCATAAATATTAAAGGGGAACTTCAGCCTAAACAAACATATTGTCATTAAGTTACATTAGCTACATTAATTAAAATAGATAGGTAATATCATCTCTTACCAACCCGGTTTTAAAAGAACCGGCAAATGTTTGTTATTTCATGGGGGCAGCCATTTTTTTCATGGGGCAGCCATCGTTTTGGTTGAAAGGAGGTGACAGGGAGCATGAGACACAGTTCCAACTGTCCTGTGTCCTGATCATACCTCCCAGCTGCGCGCTAGGCTTCAAATCTCAAGTTTAAAAAAAAAAAATGCAACAATATCAGAAATCCCATCATGCTTTGCACAGCATCAGGGGGAAAATGCCCGGGCAGTTTTCTTCTGTGCAGCTAAAAATGAGTTTTGGATAAGAAAAACAGTCCTGATGCTGTGAAACTGTTAAAGAGACACCAAGTCTTTTCAGGGAATCGTATCGAATCAATTACAGCGACGACCCCAAATGATCGATCGGCAGTTGGATTGTATCATTAATGGCACCTTTAGATGGATTCCACAATGTTGGAGCTTAGTGTTCTTTTAGGCACCCAGTATAACAAGTTAGAACTCTTTACTGAAGGAAAACATGCAGACATGTTCAGGAGTGGTGAGTTGCTTAGAACATAGAGAATACATCATAGCTCTCAACTGTCCCTCTTTGGGAGCCCTGTTCCTCTGTCCCTCTTTCCCCCTCATTTGTCCCTCTTTCAGGACTTTGTCCCTCTTTCTATGTAGTTCTCTACTAAAAAATGTGTTTGACTCTAAACTTTATTCCCGTCCTTTAAATTGATATATTACTAATTTTAAAACGTTGATATGAAGGAAAAAGAACCAGGATAGAAAGTACCTGGGTGGTTTGAATTATAAAACCACATATATTTCTTATGAAATCTTTATGGTATGTGTGACTAGGGGTGTGACGGGGCGTGATCAGGGGTGTGGCAGGGGAGTGGCTTAAGTGTCCCTCTTTCTCATCGCAAAAAGTTGGGAGGTATGATACAGAGTGAATACAGGAAATGACAATCCTGTTCAGATTACCATCAAGTTCTACACACAGTGACATCTTGTGGTTGTTTTACCACTAGGTAATAATACTGTTGATACTCCCACACACAAGACGTTCGAAACATTCATTTGAGAACCTTCCTCATACCGGCCTGATTATATCACACATCTTCTGCTGATTTGTCCGCTGCACATTCATTCTGTGTAGAATAAAGGAGGGGAAAGCGCCGGCACTGCTGTCATACACTTTATTCCAAGATTATAAAAACATCAGAGAATGAACATTGTCCGTGCAAAACGTAAACAACACATACCCTGGGTGTCTGTGGATGGTGCGGTGGGCGCAGAGGGTGCAGAGCCTGGCGGCCATTTCGCGCGTTGTGCGCTTCTACGGAGGCTACTTTCATTCTGTGTCTCTCTCTTTTTACCATATCCCAAACCACCCAAATTCTTGTACAGTGGCTCAAATGAATTTGTGATCAAATTATAGAATCAGAGAAAGTGGCGTATTTGTTTGACCTTTTGCTAATCTACTCACCAACAGTCATTTTTTCTGATGAAATCGTGTCATGTATATTCTAGCAGGATTGAATGAAAAACCTTATTTCTGTGCCGTTGGCAGCTGTAGGAGCCCCCGAGGATGGCGGAGAGAGCAGCAATACACGCAGTGCCTCTCCTCTTATGCAGATTGAAGGCTTCTTGTCTGCCCTGACCAACACCAACCAAGATGGCCGCATCATAATACAGCTGCAAGGTACGTCATGCCCTCCATCACATCTACCCAGCTGTTGGCAGACACATCATGTACTGTACTGGTAAAATGTATATTTAGGAGCAGTGTCAAAGTGGATCCGAGATAAACTTTTACTCGTTGCATAATTGTGTTCTTTTCATATAGTTTATAGGGCATTCCTCAGCCAAATACTTGTTTTGTTTTATTTTAATACTTCAATTCCCTATAAACTAAACAAGCCTCGCCCACAGCTCCTTTTGTGCCTTGGCACTGTAGCAAGGGCTTATGGGAGCTCAGTCTGGGCAGGAGGAGGAGGAGATTACTAGCCATTGATTTCAGAGGCAGAGGGGAGGAGGAGAGAGGAACTGAATTTACACACAGGCAAGCTGATAGCATCTCCCGCCTGTGACAAACAGAACATGGCTGCCCTCATTGTATCACAAGAATAAGTAATCATAAACTTTTGAAGCTGTTTGCAGCTAGATTTGCTGTGTAAACTATTTAAACTTTAGATAAGATATATAGACAAGTTACTTGTAGCAAAGGCATGACTCAATTTGCGGCATCAATTACTTTGTTTGCAGCATTAATATCTGGCAGATTTAATCATAATGATCAAATTTATCAGAGATTGATGACACAACATGGTCACCAGTTCATAATTTCGACTTCCGGTCAATTGAATGGGCACATTTCATGGGGGGACAGTGGGGGGAGCACATTAGGTGGAGGCAAACTCTACAGATTTCAAGTCTGTGTGCAGATGTGTGGCAGCAATATATCCCTATCTGAGGACTGAATCTGCCACCACATCTGTCAATGCATAGGCACCTATAGATGCAAAAAGTTGTGATTCAGGTTACAGGTAGTCCCCGGTTAACGAACGAGATAGGGACTGTAGGTTCGTTCTTAACCTGAATCTGTTCTTAAGTCAAAACACGGTGCCCTATCTGTCTCCTGTACCTCCTCTGTGCCTCCAGTGTCCCCCTCTCTGTCACCTCTGCCCTCTATACCTGCTTATACAAGTTTAAAAGCCATTTTTCTTTGCGTTTTTTAAAATCGATTTTCTTAAAAACTACAAGTCCAATTTGAAAAAAAACATTTGGGGGCTTGTTCCCATGGAAACACTGAATCCATGCCGTTCGTATCGGGGGGTCGTTCGTAAGTCGGGCGTTCGTAAGTCGGGGACTACCTGCATTTCGATGCCCGCGTTGTACTGGTTACAGACTATAACGCTTGCTGTATAATTTGGATGCTGGCAAAAGCCGGAGCCCAAATTACTAAAAAACAAAAACAAAAAACAACCACCGTAATTCAGGTGATTACGCGGCCAAAAAACAAATTAGGTATTCAGAAGAGATGTATATTTATTTTATTCCCCAAGATTGTCAAGTGCAGGGAGCGCCATCTTTTAGCTTCTCCCTGTGCCCAAATTACATGTGGCAGATATATATGTATGCAAGACTTGTCCCCACCTTCCTTATTCTTTACTCATAACAGGAAGGAGCTTATCCAATTATTCCTGTGTGGAGCTTTGCTTACTTTTCAAGAGCCTTAATAAGGTGGGAAGAGCTAACGCCACAGTAGAGTTGGGTTTTTTTCCCTATGTATTTCTATTGCATTAGTCCTTGTTAGTTTGGAGGAAAATGTAGGAAGAACTGCACATAAACGTCTGCTCTATTATTATTATTATTTAGTATTATATAGTACTGACATCTTCTGCAGCGCTGTACAGTGTATATTGTCACTTATCTGTCCCTCGGGGGCTCACAGTCTAGTCCCTACCATAGTCATATGTCTATGTATGTCTATATTGTGTAGTGTATGTACCGTAGTCTAGGGCCAATTCAGGGGGAAGCTAATTAACTTATCTGCATGTTTTTGGGATGTGGGAGGAAATCGGAGTACCCGGAGGAAACCCACGCAGACACAGAGATAACCTACAAACTCTGTGCAGTAGTGCCCTGGCTGGGATATTACTACGCCACCGGGGAGGCAGCATGGTGGTGTTAGCACTCTCGCCAGCGCTGCTAGGTAAGAGTGTTAACCACTACGCCACCGTGCTGCCTCTGTAGTTGCATGTTCAAAAAATGATGCTGTGACAGGTTGATACTATTAGAGTTTATATATGCATCAGCTTTCATGCTTTGACTGTGGGGATGCTAAATGGCCATAAGATGGCACTGTTCCTTTTTTTGTAATGTGCATGGTCACGGATACTGTATGTGCCGTGCTACAGTTCTACTTTATTCTTTTACTATGTCAGATTGCTGAGCTGTTGTTTTTCCTGCGTGATGCACTGTTAAAGCCTAACCTACAAGATCCTACTGAGTGGAGTATTCCCAGTGTAAAACCAACAAATGCTGTAATATTTTCTAGTGGATCTATTCATAGATATAGAAGAATTGGCTGCAGGTTGGCTACTAGAAGTCATTCTTACACAAGTGTTGATTATGTCAATTGTATTGATTACTCAGGTAAACAAATTTCCCATAGTCAAGTACTAATTTTAACTATTTCAGCTGCACTGATGTGAGTCTCACATCCGCGGCGGTGCTGCTGGAGCCGCAGGGACGTGAGACTCAGCATCTGTGCAGTTTGCGGGGCTGCCCACAAAATCATGTGGGCAGAAGCTTGTGATCGCAATGGTCCCAGTGACAGGGCAGATTAGTGGCAGGGGACAGAAGTCCCCTTAGCAAATCCGCACTTGTCCGGTGAGAATGATCACTGTTTTTATTTAAAAACAGTGATCATTCTCAAATGGTGCCGTTGCGCAACCTCCCATTTGCTTGTTCCCGCCGCCGATCGTTAGATTAATGGATAGGAACTTTGTTCCAGTTCATTCATTTTTTCTCTAGCTCCCTGTAATTGCCGGCATCAATGAGATGCCTGCGTCACTTCTGAAGTAACACAGTCACACATTACTTCCTATTTGCGTACTTATGGTACGCAATAGGAAATAATGCGGGAGGATATCTTATCGCAAAATAGTAAAATTACACCTACAAACATTCGTAATATATCCTCTTGACATACATATTAAAAAATATGTGATGGATGTAAAACTGAAAAAATGCACCTTTATTTCCAAATAAAATATTGTCACCATACATTGTACTAGTGATATAAAACGTTGCAATAACCGAGACAAATGACCAAATAAAATGTGTGGCTTTTATCCACAGTTTTAGGTTTTATTTTAAAACTATAATGGCCGAAAACTGAGAAGTAATGATTTTTTTCCAATTTTTTCTTACTATTCCCATTAAAATGTATTTAGAATAAAATAATACTTAGCATAATGTACAACCCAAAGAAAGGCTAATTGGTGGTAAAGAAAACATGGTCTAGATTATTTTGTTGTGATAAGTAGTGATAAAGTTATTGGGGAATGAAAGGGAGAGGCACTGAATGTGAAAATTCCTCTCGCTCATAAGGTTAAAACAACCGACGGGCTGAAGTGGTTAAGGAAGGCCAATATGTATTTCAAATGTTAGAGGAAACCAGAATGAGGTACAGGTAGCCAGTATAAATGCAAGGAAATTATACAAATTTCTGTAGAATGTGTCCTGAGCAAAATTATGCTGTACCACGTCATTGTATTTAATAGCTCTTTATTGTGATAAAAACAGAGAGGTTGCCACACAGCGACAGACGCTGTTTCGGACTCTCGGCCCTTTCTCAATCTGTGTAGGCTCTTTCTGAAGTACACACAACAACCAAGTTTAAATACTCTCTGTAAAACCATTTTGTCCAATCACCAAGCAGCAGGGAAGAGAGGACCTGATGGGGAACTGAAGGGAGGAAAAACCCAACCGTTAGAACCACCCCATGTCTCAAGGGAAAAGACAAAAAAGGTCAAACATCCACAAGAGTAAAGCCATTATCAAAGTGAATCAGACAAATCAGGAGGAAGGAAAGAGCCAAAATCAAGGGCGAAAAGAAAGGTCATAGTCCCGGTTAAGAACTCCACTGCCTACACAGCTTGAGAAAGGACCAAGAGTCCAAAACAGCATCTATCACTGTATGGCAACCTCTCTGTTTTTATCCCAATAAAGAGCTATTAAATACACTGACAAGGTGCTGTGGACCTTTGTTGTTGCTACATTAGACCCTGGTGGGCTACAGGGTTTCTCTGCTGCAGCACACGTCTCTCCCCATCGGGTGCTGGTCCGCCCCACTGCTATTGAGCAAGATTATAACATGAGCCTAGGGCTTTAAGGTGAGCAGCCTCTTCTCTTAGACATTGTGCTACTCTTGTCATCAAATTGTGATGGGGGGTATTCCCCTTTAGTAACACGTCCGACAAACTCTCCTGATGGTTACTCCAGGATATACCAAGAGTACAATGACATGCAAGGACCAAACATACTAAACCATGCTGCAAGCCTTCAAAATGGCGGCCACATGTTAAAGTGAAACTGAGGAGAAAATAAACTGATGAGGTAAACAATTATATTTATCCTACTTCTAAAAATGAATTTTTATATTTCATCATTTACAAAGTAGTTGAATGTTTTACTGTCTCTATTCAGTGACAGCCTATTAAGTGTCCCAGAGTTAGAAAAAGATCAGTAGTTCATGTATTTTATTTCTTTCCTGCCCTCAGAAGTTGTATTCTGCCAGGAAAACTTATAATAGCTGTAATTTGCATATCAGTGATGTTGACAATATAGCAAAATAAAACAAGTAAAACCTCCTGTTTATTAATATGTTTTATATTGTACATACACCTGTTTATCTCATCATGTCACATATTGCCTCGGGTACACAGAAATTGCTGGTAAGGGAAGTGCACTTGGGAAAGAATTATTCACCAGATGAAAATAGATATTACAGATTTCCCTGCCTTCCCTTTTCATTCAGCTGGTGTGTTTCTGCCTCTGTTATGTACTTCCTATAGACTGTACTCTTGTCTGGAGCCTTTTCAGATAACAGGATATTGTGTTTTTTGCAGGCACAGTGGCTCAGAGCAGCCTGAAATTTCTCATGCTGAACCCAGCGGTCCATTTTGCTGAAGTCTTGAAGGAGTGTCGCTCTGTTATCATTGCAGGGGGGACCATGCAGCCGGTCAGTAAAGTGCCTGGTTTATAAAATCAAACCAAAAGCCGAGCCAGGGAAATTCTTACAGTAGTGAGCTTGATAAATGAACATAAAGAGGCAACATCATGTTCAGAATACCTGTTTTGTCCACCAAATGTGCTTGCAGGTAGTACAGTTTGCCTCCTCTTCTGTATGGATTCAGCTGGTAGGCGAGTCAATCTGGAATGAACATGTGACACACAAAATAGGAAGAACAAGAGATACCAGACCACATCTCTCAGAATCTCTGCCATGTTTTAGAAACCACATGTTTACATGAGGAAGTGCACTTGTAGCTAACAGCAATTAAAGGGTGAGCAATTGTTAGTCTTCAGTTTCTTAACCTCCTTGGTGGTAAACCCGAGCTACGGTTGGGGCTTAAAACCGCAGCTCAGATCGGTAACCCAGATCTGCACTCAGGGTAGCCGCCAGAGGCTCTATGCAGAGCAATGCACGCAGCGGGCATTTCAACTCACCTCCCAGGGGATCCCGACGTCGGCTGCCATTCTTCTTCCACTCCTCGGAGGCCCTGCTTCCCTCTGGTGAGATCGCCGACTGTCATCATGGCGACAGCCAGCAATCTCACTTTAGGGTTGCAGCTCCACCCGGAGGACGGAGGAAAAACTGCAGCACTGGAGCCCAGTGAGGTGAGTAAGTGCTAGGGATGCTGCAGACTCTCTGCTGGTATGATTTTTTTTTTTTTTTTATGATTTTAGGGTCTAAAAGCACATGAAAAAATTGCGCCGCTTTTAGACCCTGAAATCAGAAGGAATCATACTGCCAGGTTAGAGGACAACTGAAAAGATAGGGATATGGAGGCTGCCATATTTATTTACTTTATAAGCAATACCAGCTGCCTGGCGTCCTGATGATCCATTTAGCTGCAGTAGTGTCTGAATCACACCAGAAGCAAACATGCAGCTCATCTTGTCAGATCTGACAATAATGTCAGAAACACCTGATCTGCTGCAGGCTTGTTCATTGTCTATGGCTAAAAGTATTAGAGGCAGAGGATTAGCAGGGCTGCCAGGCAACGATCACACCGCATGTAGTGGAAACAGGCCCTAACTGTTAAGATAAGAAGGGCAGCCAATGTTTTGCACCCAGACAGTATCTTGAAAAAAACTCTTTTGGGGGGGGGGGGGGGCAGAGGGTGTGTAACGTTCAGTGACTTTCCTCCCACACCTCCTTATACCGACCCATGCCAATATGTAAGTGGTTGCTTGTCTTTTTACTGCATATAACCATCATTTTCCCATCAGAGGATGTGACACTCCTGGAACCTCTATTACTTGAGATAGAACTACTGCACATTTCAATCTAGTGATTGTCACATCAGGGTGATGAATTCTTATTACAGGTCCCAATAACATTAGCAGTTACAGCCTCTTCTGTTAATATTCCGGCGATTGGTATTGTTTATAAAGGAATATCAGCCTCTATATTCCTGTCACTTCAGGTTCCCTTTAAGAAGAACTCCTCAGAGCCAGGACACCAGCACAATACCAAAGCAGTACATTTGGGCACCACCATGAACCGTAATGGAAATTTGGCTATTGTGGCACTCACTGTGTACGGTAATTATGGCGCCGACAATAGCGGGAGCAGTGGGGACATTTGGAAATAGGGTTTCAGTAGGGCAATATATTAAATATTGGGCAGAGGAGAAGTTAGTTCATTCAGCACTATCATTCGGCTTTACCCTGCGCCCAAATTTCACTGTGCCTTTTGAACATGCACATCACAATACACTCATAGCGCATCACTTCCGGGTAGCGTGAGAAGTGTCATCATGCTTTCTGCACTCTGTGGACAATCACACTAAGATGTGAGGGGGATGTTAAGGCTCTCGCCAATGTGCGCCTCACTTTACAGATCTCCTGGCAGGCTGGCAGTCTTACACACAATTTACCCATTTATTTAGAAGTTTGGCTGGAGATGCCCAATTACCTAAATATAAAGCTGTCCCAATAAAACTAATCTTCCTCCCTCACTGCACAGCACCCGACAAGCCTGATTGTGTTTACTTCCAGTTCAGTCACAGTCAATCAGCCATATGTTTGCTGAACAGGCTGTAAAGGCCACATCTGAATTGCCTGAAATGTCATCCTGCTTGCAGGGACTGCGCTGTGATAGGATCAGGAAAGGGGGGGTGTCCCTGGGGAGCACATCTCTACATAAGCTCTAATACATAAGCTCTAATACATATAAAGCTCTAATACATCACACTCAGTAGGCCTCATAAAATATCCTGAACATCTGGACTGTGGTGCAGCTGGGGCACTCCTTGCAAACTCTCCATTTAGGGAGTTAAAGTGGAACTCTGCTAAGTGCTGCCGTGTGGTGATGATTGTTGAAATCTACATCCTGTCAGAGCCGCGCAGCCACAAGCAGGGCGTAAATTTCAACCGCGCTGGTCTGGAAGAGGTTAAAATCCACATTAACAATTTATAAACACAGTTTTGACTCCCTTAGTCCCACAATTACAGATAACGTCATAGCGGATAACCGTAGCCACATTCCTGTGCTGAAAATAATTCTGTAGATCTGACAGTCTTGTGTGCTTAGGCATTTTCAGGTCTCCATCACTGCACTTTATTTGCCTGGTATGTTTGTGTATTCTACACTGTTTTCTCTTTTATAGCAGCACAACAATTAGATGGTGACAATTACAAATTGTTATTGACTTCTGCAGCAATACACACAGCTGTTCACACAAGCCTGTGTCTGTCTCCTAGGTGGCGGATTTTAAGCAGCAGCTGTTGGCATCAGCTGGACTCAGCCCGGACAGAATAGCAGAGTTCTCCTGCGGTGAGTAAAAAAATTGTTTCTGCCGTTCTCTTCTATGATAATCCAGGACAAGATCGGGGGCATATCTGATAGACGCTGTAGTGATAACCGCATGTCACTTCAAGGGCATCTTAATCAGGTGTCCAGGCAATGGGCATATTTTGTAAGGATAGCTTTTTAAAGTGGACTTGAACTCTTGCACAGGACAGAAGGAAAATGCACCCTGTATGTAGTAGAGTTTATCCTAATTTCCTCTTATCTGTGACTAATCAGCAGTGTAATTTGATCTCTCAGCTGTGTTAGCTGGCTGCCATAGCAGAGCAGCTGATCGATAAACACATGATGTTAACAATATGGCTGCTTCCATGAAAGCAGAAACCAGACACACTGCAGATTTATTGCAGGAGTTTTATCAGCTGTAACAAATATTTTTTTTTCTTTTAAGGTTTTTATGCTGTTGCTTATCTTTTAGAGCAGAGAGGACATTCTGAGTTCAGGTCCGCTTTAACACATTTTGTCATTGAGTGGTTATTGGCAAGGGAGAGCAGGAGCAGTTTTGCTAAACTGTCCTGGCATGTAAAGGGGCACATTCCAGTGCAGAAGTGGTTAATTTTCCTTTGTCGCCACCACTTGCTACGCTGCTCTGTCCTTCTTATGGTGTCTATTAATGATACAATTTTGTGCGAACAATCAATGGATTTGATCGATTTAGTGAACATAATTTGATCATTGTTGGTCATGATCAATTGCTTTGTGATTGTAAAATAGCAGGGCTGTGGAGTCAGAGTCGAGGAGTCAGAGCAATTTTGGGTACCTGGAGTCGGTGGTTTCATAAACTGAGGAGTCTGGGGTCGGATTATTTTTGTACCAAATCCACAGCCCTGGTAAGTAGTAGACTAAGGAGTCGGAGTCAAGGAGTCGGAGACATTTTGGGTACCTGGAGTTGGAGTCTGTAGTTTCATAAACTGAGGAGTCAAAGTTGGAGTCAGATGATTTTTTTTACCGACTCCACAGCCCTGTAAAATAGATCATTTGTAGCAAAATTAATTGATTGGAATTGCAGATGTAAAATCGATTGGTATGTGATAGGTTATAAAAAAAATGGTACCATTTATGTGCCCGATCGATGCCTTCAAATTTTCAAATCATCCCCACAAAACTGTACCAATAATGGACACCATAAAGCTTTTGCTTACCACAAAAAAATGTATGCGTGCTCAACACCAAGCTTAACCCTTACAAGTCTGGCTGTGCAAATCTGGCTAAATTGGCTTATCATGAGGCATTGCTCATGCAAAAATGCATTTGCTTTCGCATGCCAAACTTTGCAGGATCAAAAACTAATACCGCGAAGCGATTGCCCTGCGGGAATTAGTTCATGCTACATAGCACTATCCAGGAGCGCCACGGGGAGGCTTCCCAATGCCACCATACAACCGGGGGGACTGCGGGGCCCCAGGCTCTCTCACTGCCTAGGGACCACAGTGTTACCCCGGAGGGGGAGGCTGGGTGGCGTGGACGACCCCCCCCCAAGCGTGGCCAGCGCCGGGGGGGCCATCCTCACCCACCTCCCAAAAATTAAAAACAGGCACTTACCTTAACGTCCATTGCGTTCTGCTACTGCGCATAAACTTGGGGGCACTGCATGGGAAAGGAATGAAGTGTGGGTCACCCCAAGCTGAGGGCTCAGGGCTGGCTCGCACACATCACTCCAGAAGGGGGGGAGGGGGAACAGGCACAGACAGTCCACTCCAGGGCTCACACCACCTGCCTCCAAGGGATAGAGATTGCAAAATGCTTACCACAAGAAAATGTATGCGTACTCAACACCAAGCTTAACCCTTACAAGTCTGGCTGTGCAAATCTGGCTAAATTGGCTTATCATGAGGCATTGCTCATGCAAAAATGCATTTGTTTTCGCATGCCAAACTTTGCAGGTTGCCCTGCGGGAATTAGTTCATGCTACATAGCACTATCCAGGAGCGCCACGGGGAGGCTTCCCAATGCCCCCATACAACCGGGAGGACTGCGGGGCCCCAGGCTCTCTCACTGCCTAGGGACCACAGTGCTTAAAGAAATGTAGCCAGAGAGAGAGAGCGTGAGATGAATCTACCTGGCTATCTGGGGTTCTCTTTGGACAACTGTTGAACATAAAAGGCAAGGCCATGCCTGGCTACATATCCTTAAGCAGTGGCTGGATGGTGTAATGGTTAAGGGCTCTGCCTCTGACACAGGAGACCAGGGTTTGAATATCGGCTCTGTCTGTTCAGTAAGCCAGCACCTATTCAGTAGGAGACCTTAGGCAAGTCTTCCTAACGCTGCTACTGCCTATAGAGCGTGCCCTAGTGGCTGCAGCTCTGGCGCTTTGAGTCCGCCGGGAGAAAAGTGTGATATAAATGTTATTTGTCTTGTCTAATTTTTCTCTTGGATTGAGCATAAATGGTACATGCTAGGCTAGTTTCAGTTAGTAGTGTTGGTGGTATAATGGAAATGTTAGTTACCTACCATACACTGAGACCTGGGTTCAATTCCCAGCCAGGGTATGTAAGCTGGCTTTTGAAATACTATAATTCCCTGGCAGATGAGACCCTCCTCCCTCCGGTAGGAGGGAGGAGGGAATAGGTAGAAGGGGTGGAGGGAGGACCTCCAGGTATTAGAACCCTTGAAACATGTTTTCTATCATTTTTCCAGCCAGTAGAAATTTTTCTAAATTTTGAAGTTCGCCTCCCCATTGAAGTCTATTGCGGTTCGAGGAACTTTGTTGCGAAACAAACTTTCCGCGGAGGTTCGCGAACCAAAAATCGGAGGTTCGCGACATCACTAGTCATCATTAGACAAGAAAAAAACTAGAGGGAGATACTGCTTGGTTGGCAGCCATTATTTCCCAGAAAAATGCATACAAATCCTTTCTCAATTTATTTCTGGTGATGGTCACTTTGGAAATATGCTTTTGAGCACTGTAGGGTTACTGCAGATGCCGATTTGAGTACCAAGCGCTGTGGATTTGTATGCATTTTTCTTGGAACCGATTGTGGATGTGGTTTATCCTGAGCAGCTGGTGGAACATGCACATGAGATAAAGTTTGGATCAGCGCCTGTATATACTACAAAATACGTAGCCATTATTTCCCACAATGCAACAAGGTTCACAGACAGGGAACTATGATGACCATGGTCATGACATCACACTGTGGGAGGGGTTTCACCAAAATATCAGCAACAGAGGCCCCACTGATAATCTATTTGAGAAGAGGCGAAGAATTCTCCTAGGAAAAGGGTAATCAACTACTGATTGGGATTAAGTTCAATCCTGGGTTAAAGTTCCTCTTCAAAGTGTACTCGAGGTGAACCTTGAGTGAAGAATCAAATGCTTACCTAAGAAGAGCGACCAATGTTTCCGCTCGCAGACAACCTTCCCTCCACCCCCAACGAAATCTGTCAGGAGCTTCTAAGATTTCAGCTTACCACCATGCTCATCTTCATGCATGAGCGTGGCCGGCTGTATGTACTGTGACTGCACAAGAACAGCCATGCCTGCGTAGTAAGCCGGAGCTGCTCTTGCACGAGGGTCTCCATACTACTGCGCAGATGCGGCCATGCTTGCACAGATCATCAACCGCTGGGTAGCTTTGTACGGCGTTGACCATTACAAAGCTAATGACTGCTGCAATTCATCTTATTCACAATCCTATTCCTGCTGAAGTCTGATTGAAGGGGTGCAATGCTGTTAGTTGGTCACTACTTCCCAGTTTATTCCTAGTAAATGATTATTTGCCAATATCTATGCTGCTAGCGACCCATATATGGATCGGTTAAGCTGGACATCTACTGCGTGACAGTGGCCTGATTCAACAAATTAGTTATCACTTTCTGATCAGATACCAGTCATGGGTTAGTGATCTTTTTACCACTTTGATTTTGATCATATTTCAACAGAGTTCTGAATAAGAATCAGTCTACTTGCCATCACTGCTAGTTTTGTGTCATTTAGATGCCATATAAATCGGTGTGACCCTTATTCCCTTACTTACTTCTCCTGCCCGGTCAATTGTATTCTTTCCCATCAACTTTCAGTCCCAAAAATTGCCTGAGGTCCTTTTCCTCTAGCTTTAATCTAGTGTTGGTCTACGTATTGAATGTCTGATCGATTAAAAAAAACCTGTATATTGAATGAAGGCCTTTAAACAAGTTACTCTAGTGTTGTTTTCTGTTACAGTCAGTGGGGATCTAATGATGGAAGTTTTGGGTTTGCTCTCTAAACATTGTCTGTTTTATTTAAACAGGTCATGTCATCCCTTCTGAAAACATACTACCCATAGTGCTCTGCAATGGACCGACCAATCAGCAGTTAGAATTCACATATCAGAAGAGGGATTTGCCTGAAATGGTAGGCACAACACTTGCATGGGGGCCCTGAGAGTTTCATGAGAGACTTTTTAAAGTGGGACTAAACTTGGGTATATGAAAGATGAATATTCGGAAGCGTTCCTTTCCCTTTGAAAACAGTTACTTTCAAATCAGAGATTGGTAAAATTGAATAATTGCCAGCAGGCCCAGATTTACATCACAAGAGCTAATAGGAACAGATGTCCTGGCACCCTAGACCAGGCTTTCTCAACCAGGGTTCCTGGAGTGCTCTGCAGGAGTTCCTTGGCATTCTCCCCTATCATGGGGGAAGTATAATAGAGCACACTATAATAGGTGGTATTGTAACAAGAAGCAGTAAATTGGGGGCTCATGAGACAGTATAATGATAATAATAAGCAGCCACACATACTTTTAAAGACCATGCCTCCTGCAAAATGAATGCAGGGGTTCCTCGAGATCAAAAAATGGTTGGCAGGGGTTCATTGAGGTCCAAAAGTTATTTGCAGGGTACCTCCATGGTAGAAAAGTTGAGAAAGGCTGCCCTAGACTTTGCCCTCCATGAGCCTACAAACTCCTACCAAACCGCACCACAAGTGTACTTGGCTGACCCAGCTGTCACTTCTCCCTTACTTCCCCCACCAGGTGTAGGTAGCTACAAGTGTCCCCTAATACTGAATGTACCTCTTGCTACCTAATACTAAGTAGCTAGAGGTGCCCCCAACTGAGGGGAGATCTTGTCAGTAGAATGCTGAGAGCTGGGCGAGTTATCTCACATTTATGCTCCACTTGGGACGGTAAGGAGGGAGGCACTCGAGGAGGGGAGTGTTTCGCCTTTCCATCATCAGGTGCATGTAGGCACAAAGTAGAAAAAATGAGACAAAACCAGCATATGCTGCAAACACTGCAAAGTATTTATTTTGATTACTTAGATCATACCATGAATGATAAAACAGAGACACGTTGGTCGATGTTATGAAAATAGAATCATTGAAGAATGATATGAACTGTCATAGAAATACTTCAAAGCTGACATAAATCAGATTAGGTAATACGTTGTACAATAGGAAGTAGCAATGTGTAAAATACCCCTAGAGTAGACACTTGGGTACTGGGACTAAGCATAGTCTGTGAGGTAATCCAAAATCATTATCAATTGGAGTATCCAAATTCATGCCCCCATTAGCACCCCCTGCATTATATAGCCCCCATTAGTGTCCCCTGCAGTACAGAGCTGTTGTTAGTGACCCCTCCATTGTAGTGCCCCTGTTAGTTCTTCTCCTCAGAGTAATCTAGTGAGTGTCTCCAAAATTGTATTGCTTGTAGTGCAGCCCTTTGCAAGGCATGCGTCAGTCAAAGAGTCAGAGAGGGAGTAGAGTTGAATGTATCAGGGCCACACAGAGCTGTAGCATACAAGCTGCAACACAACCTGAGAGGGCACCATGGCACCTACCTACTGACAAATCTTGTGTAACCATATCGTCTCCAAATCCTCCAAATTTTGTGATGTTCGGTGCAACCTCTTCTGGAACTTGAAGTCAATAGGGAATTTGACCATTCCAGTCATTTGGTGACAAGGGGCTTTGTTCCCGACAGATGGACGAGACGGGCAGGATCCTGGTGAACTTGAGTAATGTGGTCCCAGGGGGTCTCGTCTGCTTCTTTCCATCCTACGACTATCAGAAGCTCATCCTGGACCACTGGGAGAAAACGGGGCAGCTAAAGAGGCTGTCTGCCAAGAAGAAGGTAAGTGAAAGTCTACCCAATATACAGTATGTTCCATAGAATTGTTCACATATTCTGTTTTTCAGCATTGTCATCTGGAAAAAATATGGCTGAAAACTAAACAGCAAGGAAAATCTTAAAAGGAACCTGAAGTGAGAGGGATATGGAGGCTGACATATGTATTACCTTTTAAGCAATACCAGTTGCCTGATTGCCCTGGTAATCTTTGACTGCGGTCTGAGTCACACACCTGAAACAATCATGCAGCTAATCCAGTCACACTTCAGTCAGGAACAGCTGTATCTTCATGCATGTTCAGCAACTATGGCTTAAAGAGACTCTGTAACATCAAAAACGTCCCCGGGGGGTACTTATCTCGGGTGGGGGAAGCCTCAGGATCCTAATGAGGCTTCCCACGCCGTCCTCTGTCCCACGGAGGTCTCGCTGCAGCCCTCCGAACAGCCGGCGACAGGCCCGACTGTTCAATTCAATATTTACCTTTGCAAGCTCCAGCGGGGGCGCTGTGGCTGCTTTCGCTCCGAAGGAGGCGGAAATACCCGATCTCAGTCGGGTCCGCTCTACTGCGCAGGCGCCGGAGACTTGCGCCTGCGCAGTAGAGCGGACCCGACGGCGATCGGGTATTTCCGCCTCCTTCGGAGCCGCCAGCCGCCAGAGCGCCTGCGCAGGAGCCAGAAAGGTAAATATTACGTCACCGCTGTACGGAGGGCTGCAGCGAGACCCCCGAGGGACGGCAGACGGCGTGGGAAGCCTCATTAGGATCCTGAGGCTTCCCCCATCCGAGGTGAGTACCCCCCAGGGGACGTTTTGTCGTTACAGATTCTCTTTAAAGAGAGTCTGAAGCCTAAACAAATAACTCTTTTTACTAGGCAGTCCTGATCAGCAATAAGGCCATAGCTGAAACGCCGCATTCCCACGGCAGAACGATCAATTAAAACCCCCGAAATCCCTGGGGCAAGATTAGAGGCGTCTACACTCTATCCCCTATGCTATCAAGGCATTTTGTATTGACCTGAAGAAGCGGGTCATGACCCGTGAAACGTGTTGTCAGATTGCTTTTTTTTAATGAAAACTTTTTTCCAGTTGAACTGGTGTCTATATCTTCTGGAGAGATAAGCAATTACCTCTCTTTTTATTATATAATTTTTTTGTGAAAAAAATACTAAAATAGAACACGCATTGGGTGCCTCTATCCTACCCATTATGAGATGAATTTCAGAATGTAAATCAAGGAGAGGAAATTTTACAATGGGAAAACACTGACTGAATAATCTATAAATCCATATTGTAAAAAAAAATAGACAATTTTGATTCATAATGTTATTTTCACTACAGTTCCTCTTTAAAAGTATAAGCAGTGACACACACACACACACACACACACACACACACACACACACACACACACACACACACACACACACACACACACACACACACACACACACCACACCACACCACACCACACCACACCACACACACACACACACACACACACTTTTAACAAGTTTTAACATCCCTCTTATACCCCCTACAGAAACTAGGATTTCAAAATGATTGTGCTGGTTTCAGCTAGCATTTATTGTCCTACAGAGAGGAGAGGCAGAAGGCCTCCGCAATGCCAAGAGACAGAGAGCAGCCCAAAAATTCTGCCATAAATTATTGCTCATCGCTGTGTTTAGACAAATACAGAATGCTGTACAGACTGATAGCAAAAATAAACACAAAGAATTGTTCCAGCTGTCAAACACGTGATGTCGGTACACACCATACAGTGTCTAGCCTGTCAGAATTGGGAGATTACTCATTGAACCCGTGTGCATGTTTTCACGTGGGAACCCAACTTGGTATTCCCACCGATGTATTGGAGTGAGTTGCATTTTTCGAACACATCGTAGCAGGCATCTTTAGGCTGAAACTTAAGATCTGTACACGCTAGATAAAGGTCGTCACACACAAACAAGTGACGCTGCTCAAATGACAATTGCCAGCAAAAAGAAACAAGTATTTTAAACTACATTGTTCAAACACATCGACATTCCAAACGATTATGTTGTTTGAAAAGTGTGAGCACAAGTGAAAGTGACATTTCACACGACATGTGCGCATGCAGTGGAACAAAGTCATTTTGATTGACTTGTACACACTTGCTGACTGCACAATATCTGGCCCACAGTCATCTGAATTGATCTGCCAGTTGGATCAGGCAGAATACCCAATATCAGTTGCTCGTCGATGAGCTACATTGTCATTCAAAATTGCTAAATCTGTTGATCTGCAGACGTTTCAGATTAGTGTGTACAAGGCTTCATTCGGCTAAATGTAGGTGACTGTGTAACCCAAAAAGAAAACTGCAACACACAGCGGGCGGAGCCAACACCAGCCAAATACATACCCGGGCAACGCCCGGCCATCAGCTAGTACCTAATAAAGTAAGGTTGCTCAAGTATGGTTTCTCATGGTGTTATAGTTACCTTTTTAAATGGAACTTGAAGCAAGTATATGGAGGCTGCCATATTTATTCCCTTTTAAACAATACAAGTTGCCTGGCATTCCTGCTGATCTATTTGGCTGCATTAGTGCCTGGCTCACACTAGAAACAAACATGTAGCTAATCTTGCCAGATCTGTCAATACTGTCAGAAACACCTGATCTGCTGCATGCTTGTTCAGGGTCTATGGCTAAAAGTACTGGAGGCAGAGGAGCAGCAGGGCTGCCAGGCAACTGGTTTTGCTTAAAGGGAAATACATATGGCAGCCTCCATATCCCTCTCACTTCAGGTGTAAAAATACATAATGGCTGTGCTCTGTCTACTATTGATAACAGGCAGTATAAAATGCTTTATGAAAGTTTAACCATTTAAGTACCAGCGGTTTCTGCCCCTTTAGGGACCAGAGACTGCTGGTACAGAAACGGCAGAATCCCGACGAAGCGCCGCACATACCCACCGCAACCGCTGTCACCGCCGCACGTCGGGTACCTGGGCCACCCACTCTGCCGTCTCTATGACGGCAGAGTTCCTGTGAGCCAATCAGGAACGCTTTCATTGGCTCCTGGCCCTGTCTTTCAATGTAAGCCAATGGGAGTTGCTTACATTGAAAGACAAGGGCCAGGAGCCAATGAAATCTGCTCCTGACCCGCTCACAGGGCTCTGCCGTCATAGAGACAGGCAGAGCAAGTGAGCTGCAACAGGGGCCGGCGGGGATCCAGCGGTGAGATCGGCGGGAGCAACAAAAACAGCGGATGCGCTCAGCGGCGGTGAGTCGGTGAGCCAGATCAGCATCAAAACAGGGCGTAGATTTTAATTATCAAGGTCCGGAAGTAGTTAAACTCTGTCTATGTTGAACCTTGTTTGCAGGTAGAATAAAGCCTATGTTTAGCATTTAGTCTAGCCAGTGGTCAGGTCAGATGAATGCTGCAATTATTATTAGCGGAGTGTTCTCTAAGTCACCATAATGGTGCCCATACATGGTACCATAAAAACGTTCGATTTTCCCATTTTTTTTTCAACCAAAATGATCAAATTGAATATATTCCCTTTTTTCGATCAAGAAAAGCTAATGATTATCCTGTTTTTTCAATAAAAATCTGATCGGACATGTTGGAAAAATCTTTATATTCGATCTAATGGAATAATCAAATGAAATTATCTAATTGAAAAAAATTGTACCAAAAATTGTACCATGTATGGACACCATAAGAAAACCTGAAAACCTAACAGCCAGAGTTCGGAAATTTGTCCAACAAGTGTCAAAGATTGAAAATTTGTCCAACCACTGCCAGAGACTGGAAATTTGTCCTGACCGCTGCCATAAACTGGAAATTTGTCCCGACCACTGCCAGAGACTGGAAATTTGTCCTGACCACTGCCAGAGACTGGAAATTTGTCCCGACCACTGCCAGAGACTGGAAATTTGTCCCGACCACTGCCAGAGACTGGAAATTTGTCCCGACCACTGCCAGAGACTGGAAATTTGTCCTGACCACTGCCAGAGACTGGAAATTTGTCCCGACTACTGTCAGAGACTGGAAATTTGTAATGAACACTGCCAGAGACTGGAAATTTTTACAGGTGGGAACACAAGACAGCAATAAAAATTCAACAGAGATTGTAACCAGGGCTGTGGAGTTGATACAAAAATCTCCCAACTTCTCAGCTTATGAAACCACCAACTCCGACTCTAAGTTCCCTAAAAATTGCTTCCACTCCACAGCCCCGATTGTAACTGCTTACCACAATGTCTGAAACTACAAACTAAGTATACTGATCATCAAGTGTTCTGTCTGCATGCTAGTTCCAGGTGTGAACCGCACACGACTGAAGGCAAAAAATCTGCATGACAGCCAGGCAACTGGCGTTTTAAAAACCGAATAACAATGGCTTCCATATATTCCTCTCACTTTGCAGAAAAATAGGATTCTGGGTGGTCCCACTGGTTACACTGATGTCTCTGTGTTTACACCATTCAGATATTCCAGGAACCAAAGAAAGCCAGCCAGGTGGAGCAGGTGCTGTCTGAGTACTCCCGCTGCATCAAGGTGAGGAGACACATGGCCTTATTACTGACCATTTACAGCACTAAGGCCACATACAGACATCAGTCCATAGTCTTTGGAAAATGAAAGATCACAGACCAATCTTACCACCCTTCATGTAGTATGAGAGCCATACTCTACACAGTCTTTTCTATGGAGCTGAACTCCACATCAGGAAAAAATCTTGGCAAGATGCTGCACACACAGATGCTGTACAGACACAAAAGATCAGTATCTGCCAAAAATCCATTCCTGCAAATTGCAATGATAGTCTATGAGATCTGCAGATCATCATACACACATGATTTAACTGACATTCATCTGCAGATCAGATCCACCAGGATGGATTTTCAGATCTGCAGATGAATGTCAGTTAAATCATGTGTGTATGATGATCTGCAGATCTCATAGACTATCATTGCAATTTGCAGGAATGGATTTTTGGCAGGAACAGATCTTTTGCAGATACTGATCTTTTGTGTCTGTACAGCATCTGTGTGTGCAGCATCTTGCCAAGATTTTTTCCTGATGTGGAGTTCAGCTCCATAGAAAAGACTGTGTAGAGTATGGCTCTTATACTACAGGAAGGGTGGTAAGATTGGTCTGTGATCTTTCATTTTCCAAAGACTATGGTCTGATGTCTGTATGTGGCCTTAGGCTTAGGACCCACTAGAGCGCTTTCAGCAGCAATTTATGCTCAATAATCACTATGCCTATGAAAGTGGCTGTAGGCTAGCCCACTAGAACGATTGCAATCTGTCTCAATCACAGTCTCTCTGCTTGCATCATTATGCTAGCCATTGCGATTTAAGTACAGGTTTGCAGCAAAATCACATTTTAATCAATCTACATTGGGATTTCAAAGAGATTTTGCAAAAAAACAAAAAGCTATCAAAAACAGTGAGTGACTGTAGTGGGTTCCAGGCCTTGAAGTGGCCCAAAAGGGAACATTTTTTTTTCACTTTTATCTAATTGGTCTTCAGTTATAAATACTCACCACAAAGACCACGGAAGATGGATCAGGGGATATGCGGCGACAAACGACCGTTCCCTGATCCATCCACCTGCAATCACATACCATGGGAACAAACAACGGGTGCAAACATGACATTGAACGATTGCGGTAATTAGTCCGGGGATCAGTGGCAATCGGAATAACCGTCCACGATTGGATCCATCATGACAGTCATTCAAAGCGAATGAAACTTGTTAAACGATGTTGCTTGTTAAATATTGAGCAATGTTGCTCACAGAAAAATCGCGTAGTGGGTGTGGGCCTTTATACTGTAAGGCTGAAGGCCAGGGCTTTCTTGCCTTTCTGTCTCTCAATGCTGTGTAAGGTGTGTGCATTCTTCCACCCTCATGTAAAATGAGAAGTTCATTGCATCAGCTGTAATCCACCATTGTCTTGTATTGTTAAAGTGTACCTGAGACGGGCTATAGGCCAGTATTTATACTTACCTGGGGCTACCTCCAGCCCCATAAGGTCAGTGGGCTCTCCGGTGGCTCCGTTTAGTAGCAATCCCCTCCAGTATTCTGGACAGTTGCGGGCAGTCGTGCCCCTTTAGCGTATGCACGGCTCGGTTGCCTGTGCACCCCCCACCGCGTCCCCGGGAGTACTCTGCACCTGCCCAGTACTACTGTGCAGGCGCAAAATGCTCCCAGCTGCAAGAGCACAAAGTCGGTTGTGCGGTCGAGCCGCGCATGCGCAGGATAGCGTGGCCACCCGAATACTGGTGGGGATTTCTACTGAACGGAGACACCAGAGAGGACGCAGAGTGAGCCCACTGACTTCATGGGGCATATAGGCCCACTCAGGTACACTTTAACTGTCATATTGTTTATATTGTATTGTTAAACCTTTTATTCTATTGTACAGCACCATGGAAGAAGTTATATAAATCTATAATAATAATTGTTTATGGGTTACACAGCTCTAGTTTCACAAACTTCATGTTAAAGACACACTGAGGACACATTCACACAAGGGTGATTAGCGGGCAATTCCCGCTAATCACCAAAGCGCTAGCGCTATTCTAACCTATGGCAGGGTTTTGGGATTAGCGCCAATCACAAAACCCGTTACCTGCAGCATTTTTTGCCGCAATTCTAGAGTGATCGCGGTACAGTGCTTAGTAAAGTGCTTATCGCGATCGCTTTTAATCATGGAAGTGTCCAGTGATTTTTACCGCGCTTATCTCTGTAAAATCGCGCAAGGTTTGCGATTTTAGATGTGAACGGGGCCTGAGGATTTATTGGAACCAACTAATAAGGGGTAAAGAGTATTGTTTTGAAAACCGACTATACTCAGGGGAGCTTAGATAACCATAGCTATAAAGACTACAGAGGAAGAAGAGTAGGGAAAGTCAGGCAGTAGGGAAAGAGGACCCTTGTACCAGGGCTGTGGAGTCAGAGCAATTTTGGGTACCTGGAGTCTGAGTCCAAATCGGTGGTTTCAGTAAAGTGAGGAGTCGGATGATTTTTTAACTAAATCCACAGCCTTTGTAAAAATTAGACTAAGGAGTCGGAGTAATTTTGGGTACCTGGAGTCGGTGGTTTCATAAACTGAGGAGTCTGAGTCGGGAAGATTTTTGCACAGCCCTGCCTTGTACAGTAATTAGTGCATCCAAATGTCAAGGTGTGATGGGAGCAATTTCTAATAATAGGCTGCTGGATTTCAGCTTCCACAACTGGGAGGCGATACTGTACTATTTTGGGGACCAGTAATACATTAATACTGCATGGAGAGAAATTTCTTTTGTAGCTGCTCCTTTCTCCTTTTATATGCAAATGATGTTATTAGTGCTCTGTGGTAAACAAGCTTTCAATAGCTTCCAGTGGGAAAAAATGGTTAGCATTACAATAGCCAGTTCTTTGAGGAGCTCTTTAACTGGCTTGTGAGCTGAGCTGAACTAACTGCTCTCATCCTGTAAAGCTGGGAACAGGTAGAATGATTGTTCCCAGTCTTTTCAGGTGACAGTTTGCTAACAGTTTTGTACAGACGTGATGCTGGGTTCCCTGCTAAGCAGTCTATTCTGCCCTATAGAGGTGAGAGGGGGGGGGGCAGGAGGTTTCCCACATTAAAGGGTACCTAAGCGAATATGTGGCATGATGAGATAAACATGTGCATGTACAGTCCCAAACCTTTTTTTCCCCTTGTTTCTCACTGTAAGGGTTAAGAATTCAGGTATGTAAATTACACATTCTCTTCAATCCGGTTTAAATAATACTGTAGCATAACTCTTACTGGTAGCCAATTACAAGACATAAAACTCTTGGATGGCAGAAAAAGAGAGTCAACAGTTGAAGATGGGAGCTGTACAACATTAAAAGACATGGGCTTATTTAGTAAACTGTGGTTTAGTGGATATACCCTATGTCATTCAGTATAGACAATAGAAACATTAAACTTGCATTTTTAGGTTTTAAACAAAAATGTATGTGCCTGTAAAACTATTGATTGTTCTGGGCAGAAAGATCTAGCTTGAAATGGGGTGGTCGGATGCATAGTGCTTGATTTTGGAATGACCAATGGACCCCCCCCCCCCCCCCCCTAGGTCTTCCACCCTCACCTCAACTAAAATATGGGGGCACTTCCTGGGCCCATGCAGTGTGTTGGAAGAAGAACTAACACTCACCGGTCCACTGTCAAGCTTGCCGGCAGTAACAGATCCCTCTCTGTTCAGATTTTGTATCTGAATCTGTTGGTCGAATCTGGTAACCATCTACCAGTGTATGGGCACCTTTAGACAAAACAATCCTATTTAGAAGCAGGACTCTCCTTCTGGGGTAGTAAATCCTACACTGCACTTGTGGCTGCCTAAGCCTGATGCAGCGTAGGATTTACACCACCTGCTTTGAGCCCTCCCGGCGAGATCGTGCACACCTGAGAGGGGAGATTAAGCTGGCATAGAACAGCCGACATCTCATTGATCAGGAGCCATGGCGATTGGATGCTGATCATGTGAGCTCTACGATCGCTGGCCGATTTTAGTGATCACTATAAGCGGCGGTAGGGGAGTAAGAAGAGGACCGGGACTCACCTTTCTGACATTCCCCTGGCCATTTTCGCTCCGCTCTGCCCGGCATCTCTGCTCCCTCTGCCTCAAATGTCAGGTCCCAGCTTGATGATGTCATCAAGCCGGGACCTGGAACTTAGCAGCAGTGCGAGCAGGGATGCCGGGCAGAGCAGAACTGCTCACCGCTGGAGCTTGGGAGGTGAGTAATGGCAGGAAGCAGGAGATAGACTTTCTTAGGCGTCTTCAATGTTCAAGTTATTTATTCAGGAAACCAGATATACAGATACAGTTCATCATATCTTAGCCAAGCAGATTCTTGCCTGCGTTACAGCTGCGTGATTACCTTCCTGCTGAAGATAATCAGGTCCTCTTATGTCTATTCTAAGTTACATCTTCTAGACAACCTATGTACAGCATACATTATATCAAAGTACATAAGGAAAGGAAATATTAGGGGTTCCAGTCAGCATATAGAGAGCATGAAAGTAGGAATAAAAGTCCCCTCCGTCTGCCCATAAGGCCCTTTAATACTGACTAGGAAAGAGTTAAATGTGACCTCATCTTAGCCATCCCCCAGACCCGACTATTGGCTTAGACCCCTCGTGGTGTCATTATACCCACCTACTCGATTAATATTCCATGACCACTTTTCACTTATATACAAGAATGTGATATTTTGTAAATATGGCCTATGTTGATTGTTCTCGTAGTCCATTTGTCTGGGGCAGTGTAGGCCTGTGGCCTTCGTTCAGGAACATGTTCTCAGTATCTGCTTGTATCATCTGCTTCAAGCAGACACTGAGATGCTTCTGCCTGCATCACGAGAAACTCTAATTTAAAGATATATTCTGCGAACAAGCTTTTTACCTAAACCTCAGGCCAAATAACTGAGGCCTACTTAAATTATAACACTGGCTGTACGGGGGAACCTATCTATACTGGAGACACCCATGCCTAGCTATCTATACTGGGGATACCGCTGCCTGGCTATCTAAATGCGCCTCCCCCTTTCCTCATGTAAAACACTCTGGTCCTTAAGGGTGTGGAGGTGCCGATCCTCAGAAGGCTATAGATACAATTGTTTATCTTAACAGTTTATTTTTGGTTTAGGTTCGCTTCTAGCCACAGTGGTCGGCCGAGGATTTTACAATTCAGCAGATTGCTGAGCAAGCTGACATCAAGGGACAGCAACTCCCACTACTGTAAATTGTCACCAGAAACTATGAATGATCATTTCAGGCAATAAATTGTTTGCCATATTTACATAAAGCAAAAGTGCTGTGTTTGCTATGTGGTAATGTATACGTTACCTCCTGCTGGCTCTAGTTACTGTTCATTAGAGATGGTCTTTGAGATGCAGATAATTCCTGCTTGCATGCGAATTTGGAGCAAATTGAATGTGGCTTTTATTCGGATTGAGGCAGCCAAAATCAACAGATTGGCTTAGTTCAATGCTGCAATCATTTTGCATGAAAATCGCTTGCAAGCCAGAATTATTTGCATCTCACTTACTATCTCTCCTTTAAAGGACACCTGAACTGAAAGGCCGGTTTTACACCTGGCTTGTGAGTTTGCGGTGCGATCCCGTCCTATCGCTCCACAACGCACTAAATGCAGCAGAGTGCACTGACTGGGTTATATGCAAAGCACCATGCCCCCCCCCCCCCCCCCCTCGAGATGTACTAATTGCTGGATAGGAAGTACGTCACTTGGATTCATGGGTTTCCCAGCTGTTCTGCACATGCGTGCCGAACCACGGGCGCCAATATGTTTAAAATTTTTGCGGCGCCCATTGACTTACATTACTTCCACTGTGACTGCGCGAACGCGGTTATGTGGTGACCTTGCAGCGACTCGGCAGCAGATCGGTCACTTCCAACACGATGCCCTAAGTGTGCTTGGCACCATTGCCTTGCATTGCTGTTGTGTTACCCTGAGGTAAAGCAAGGCAACACAACACAGGTTTGCAAGGCAAGTGTAAAAGGGTCCAAAATTATATTGAAGTTGTCATATTCATTTCCTTTTAAACCATACCAATTGCCTGGCAGTCCTGCTGATCTCTTTGGCTGCAGTAGTGTCTGACTCACACACCTGAAACAACCATGTGGCTATTCCAGTCAGACTTCAGTCAGAAACATCTGCTCGGCATGCTTGTTCAGGGTCTATGGCTAAAAATATTAGAAGCAGAGGATCATCAGGACAGCCAGGCAATGTGCATTGTTTAAAAAGAAATAGGACAGCCTCCATATTCCTCTCACTTCAGGTGTCCTTTAAAGGACCACTCCAGCGAAAAAAGTAAGTATTTAAAATCTGACAGAACCGACAGGTTTTGGACTAGTTCACCTCCTTGTGAGGGATTCACAGGGTTTTCTTTGTTTTCAGAAGCATTCCCTGAACGGCAGTTGAACTGCCAAACAAGTAAGATACCAGCCAGCCTTCCTAGCCACTTGCACACTATTTTGGCTGTTAGACTTAGCAACTGCCATTCAGGAAATAAAAGAAAATCCCGAAGAATCCCCCATGAGGAGATGGACTGGTCTAAAACCTGTCGGTTCTGTCAGATTTTACCTGCTTACTTTTTTTGCCAGATTGGTCCTTTAATGCTCCCTTCAACTCTCATCCAGCTTTTCTGCACCTTTCCTTGTGGTACAGAGTATGTTATACTCTGGGTGGCTGGATAGTGTAATGGTTAAGGGCTCTGCCTCTGACACCGGAGACCAGGGTTCGAATCTCGGCTCTGCCTGTTCAGTAAGCCAAAGCCAGCACCTATTCAGCAAGAGACCTTAGGCAAGTCTCCCTAACACTGCTACTGCCTATAGAGCATGTCCTAGTGGCTGCAGCTCTGGCGCTTTGAGAAAAGCGCAATATAAGTGTTTGTCTTTGTCTTTATATGAAAGCCAGGAAGGTTCTGCACACCCACACAGCTTTTCACTACCCCAAACAATGCTGTTTTCTGAAGCTGATGACTGATTTGTGATTGCTTCCAGTTGTCCAGTCAGAGCGTGGGACCAGTGACCGGTGCTCTGCTCTTCTCTGTGGTCGGAGGGAAGATGAGTGAAGGAATCAACTTCTCTGATGACCTGGGCCGGTATGAGTTCCCATAGCAGAACTTGTATATTTTTAGATTCATGCTGATGAATGACTTGCAATGCAGTATCATGTATACTCACCCAGTCAGTGGTGTCACTAGGGGGTATGTTAGGTGCGGACCGCACCAGGTGTCACCTGCAGAGGGGGTGACACCAAGCTCCAGGCTAAGGGAAGGGGGAGTAAGGCTAAATACAAAAAAAAAAATTATTGGTTTTGTTTAGCCTTGTGAGGTTGGAAGTTCATGGGTAAGAGAGGGGAGACACCATGGCTTTCCACAATAGGTCACACCAACCCTAGTGACGCCTCTGCACCCAGTCCCTAGAGTGACAGTTCTGGTCATAAGCTCATACAGACACATTTTTCCGCTTTATCCAAGCAACGCATGGGGGAGAAGGACGGCCAATGGTGCAGTGTAGGAGTGGCTCTTGGCGGGTAGTGTAAGGAGGGGATGTTGCCATCCCTTAAAGGAAACCAGAGATGAATGCTTTGGCACAAAATAAACCTATCCCTCGATAGATTTTACAAAATAAATACTATACCTGGTATTTTCACCCCTCTGGTGTGCCTTTTTTGTGTTGTTTTTTTTTACTATAACTCCACGCGAAACACAGTTCATCAGAAAAGCATATTATTTAGTGGGCTTTGTGAAAAATGAAATCACCAGTTCTAAAAACTTCTTATGACTAACAAATATAGATTAAAAACAAACGTTTTTCAATATACCCTTACATTAGCAGCTCCTCCCATCTCATCACAGCTCTCTGTGATGCTGTGAATATACAGAACAGGAAAGCAGAGCCAGAAGGGGCAAGCTTGGGCTTGAAAAGACATCAGAGAAGACTCAGCTGTAATGATTCCTGAGCAAAGCCAGATTGAATGTTCAGTCGGGGATTTTATCAGGGCTGATAACAAGCTGGCTGAGCAGTGAAAGATGAAACCGAGAGCAGGGTAGGTGTTTTTTCTAATGTTCCCGCTGATATATATATGGTAAAATACATGGGGGTGCTTTGTCTCTGGTTCACTTTAAAGGGTACCTAAAAAGACACTAAGGTGCCAAGTTTACTTACCTGGGTCCTCTTGCCCTTCTGAAAGCGGACTAGTCATGCGCCACTGCGTGTCTCCTTGATGGCGCTCCCATGGCCTGTAGCCTTTCCGCGCATGGGCAGTTGCAGATTTTACTAACTGTGTAAGCGCAGAATATCCCTGGGCTACGTGAGCACAATCGAAGAGGCGTGGGGCAGCACATGCAGCTTTTGTGGGAAAACCGCTGCTGATTGTATGGGAGCAGACTGTGAGGGACCAGGATTTCTACAGGGGACTGGAAGTCCCAGGTACGTTAAACTGGGTACCTTAGTGTCACTCTAGGTTCCGTTTAAAGATCTGGCATGGTGGATCATTAAGCTTGAAGAACACCTAGCTACTCACTAGATTCTTGGCCAAGATGGGCCTTGAATGGCTGTTACAGCCGAGTCCAGTCTAGCATGTATGAGGCTTTAGCGGTGTGCTGTATAGGTTCCTTTTGTGGTTACAAGTTTACCTGCAAGTTCTAATAAGCTTTGATGCTCATGATCACTCGCAGAGTTGAACATGACACAGAGTTAAGGTGCATACACACGCACAATGGTTATTGCCCTCGGGACTTTAACCCTTTGGGCAAAATGCATGCGCTTCAAAATCGGATCGAAGCACATAGTGTAGAAGGGCCCTTAGATGCCGTGGATCAGAAGAAAGACACTTCATTACCTTACAGTGCTGCCTCGCCTTCTCTGGTTTCTAATTTGTGGAGACTTATGAATGACTGTATTAAGGTGAGTTCATATTGTTAGGAATGTTCCACATGCTTTTCTTTCTTTCTGCCTGCAGATGTGTGGTGATGGTCGGCATGCCGTTCCCAAACATCCGATCTCCAGAGCTTCAGGAGAAGATGTCCTATCTGGATAAGACTCTGGTACTCGCTATTACTGAGGGTTTATGGAATGGGATTGGGAATTGAACATGGACTATACCACTCTGCCCTCTCGAGGAGATGCTGTTCCAGAATGCAGATGTCCTATCTGGATAAAACTCTGGTTCCTGCTATTTCTGAGGGTTTATGTGATGGGGTTGGGAATGGAATGTGGACTGTACGACTCTGTCCTCCTGGGAGGGATGCTTTTCCTGCATGCAGATGTCCTAACGGGATCAGACTCTGGTACTTGCAGTTACTGAGGATTTATGTGAAGGGGTTGGGAATTGAACGTGGACTGGACCACCTGACCACTCAGTCCTCTCGGGGGGGATGCTGCATGCAGATGTCCTATCTGGATAAGACTGGTACTCGCTATTACTGAGGATCTATGGAATGGGGTTGAGAATGGAATGTGGACTGTACCACTCTGTCCTCTCCGGAGGGATGCTATTCCTGCATGCTTATTATCTTGTCTATTTCCTAGCCCAAGACAAATGGAGTGCCTGCCGGAAAAGTCCTGATAGAGAACCTGTGCATGAAAGCCGTCAATCAGTCCATTGGTAAGCAGAGAGGGGCGGGGTCCATAGACACCGCCCTATAGGCAAGAATATGTGTGTCTGTCCTTTTCTACATGCTGTGTGGCAATTATCCTATACTAAAGGGAACTCTTTTAGTTATTTTTTTCTTTGCTGGTTTCAGCAATGAGGTTTATTCCCTTCCCCCACTATCCAATAAATGAACAGTCTTCCAGTACATTTTGGGTGCTGCAGGCACATTCATTTACAGACCCCAGTCTGTGTGGCTGCACACTGCTGCACGTGCTGCTGCTTCCTGGGGCTATTCTGCAGCTCCCAGCCTCCGCAACTGAACAATAATCACACACTATTCAGATTAGTATCTGATCATGTGACTACTAGAGACAGTCAATAAGATGCAAATAGTTCTGAGTTGATGCAACTGTGACTGGTTCTCTTTAATGTGAATCTCAACCTATCTTGTAATGTGAGATATGAATGGGAATAGATAACCATCTGTATGGGAAAACTTTGACTGAAATCCCTGTTCCATCACTTCACTATTGTGACACATTTATTTCTTAGGACGGGCGATCCGGCACCGCGGTGACTATGCCAGCATCGTCCTGCTAGACCACCGGTACTCCCGGCCCGCCATCCTCGCCAAGCTGCCCCAGTGGATCCGCAGCAGCACTGAAATCAAGCCAACTTTTGGTGCTGCTTTTGCTGCTGTACGAAAGGTTTGTACCTCTCGGCTACACTAATTCAGCTTACTGTAGTCTGACCTCTGAACTGTGTCCATGTAAGATCTAGGAGAAAGGTCAAAGTGATCCTGTGTCACAATGTCCATTAAGGGTAAGGCTGCACTCTAACCACACTCCTTACAGTGCTTATTTCACATAATGAGGCGACAAGGTGGTCTGTCTGCTGTTTCTCCAGTTTCAGAGCTGGATCATCCTCAAGGCAAACCTAGGCAGTTGCCTAGAGATAGTCTAGGGGCCTGGTGGATGCTAGTCCCCCACCAAATCCTACTAAAAAAACAAAAAAAACCTGGTGATCATCAGCGGTTGGCGAAAAATGCTTTGTTGCCTATGGCCCCATTTCATCTTAATCCTTTTCTGCCCAGTCTGTAAACCTGATACTGGGCCATAGCTATGCTATCTCAGCAAGTTTCTGTTTAGAGCAAAGACTGGCTTGTGGTGGTCTTGGCATGATGTGTCACCTCCAGGGCTGTGGAGTCTGAGGCATTTTGGGTACCTGAGTCGGAGTCCATGGTTTCATAAACTGAGGAGTCGGATGATTTTTGTACAAAATCCATAGCCCTGGTAAGAATTAGACTAATCATACACTGTAGTTTAAAATGACAAGCCCTATAGGTACAATTGAAGTGGTATATACTTCCGGAATAAAAAAACAAATGGTTAATGAAGACCCCCAAAAGATTATCTGGGGGGTCTCCTGTGAACCCTCTGTATATGTAAACAGAAATGTGAGGTCACCCCTATGCCGTGGGGGTCCTGGCTGATCCCCCTCCACTTATAGAGTAAAACAAGTGGGGTGTAGCTATCCCACGATGTGGGTGACAGGTTCACTGGGGTGCGTGTGGATATCAGGGATACCAACTGCACAGGGTTTAAAGCAGTGTGACCCAAACGCTGATTCATACAGGCCCCGTGTCCACAAACGCATCCCACAGAGCTCTGTTCTGGGCTATAGGGGATGGTGGGGGGCCTTTTGTAAATAGAGAGTGCTATACAATATATTACATGGCTATACACATATTATTTACAAAAGGCCCCCCCCCACCATCCCCTATAGCCCAGAACAGAGCTCTGTGGGATGCGTTTGTGGACACGGGGCCTGTATGAATCAGCGTTTGGGTCACACTGCTTTAAACCCTGTGCAGTTGGTATCCCTGATATCCACACGCACCCCAGTGAACCTGTCACCCACATCGTGGGATAGCTACATCCCACTTGTTTTACTCTATAAGTGGAGGGGGATCAGCCAGGACCCCCACGGCATAGGGGTGACCTCACATTTCTGTTTACATATACAGAGGGTTCACAGGAGACCCCCCAGATAATCTTTTGGGGGTCTTCATTAACCATTTGTTTTTTTATTCCAGAAGTATATACCACTTCGATTGTACCTATAGGGCTTGTCCTTTTAGGCTTCTTGCACACATGGACGTTACAGGCGCACGTTAGTGCAGCCTGTAACGCTCCCCCAACGCATAGCAATGTAACACAAGTGGGTTGTTCACACTGCCCACGTTGCGTTACATTGTAACGCAGCAAAGTGCTGCATGCTGTGCGTTCTCCGCGGCTAAGCCGCGTTAGACTGTTTGCACATGCTCAGTCATGTTGGGGAGGAGGGAAGAGCGGCCGGGCACATGGCTAATTAATATTCACTGCACTCAGTGACGTGCAGTGTTTACTTCCTGGAGCGGCCGCTCTGTGCGGCGATTGGCCGGGCGGGACCACGTGATGCCGCATGCGTCCAAGAGTATGCATCACGGCATCACGGACGCCAGAGTGAGCTGCACAACGTGGCTCGTTTCGACGTCCACACCAGAGAGCACCAGGCGTTGCGTTAGGGGCACGTTATGTGCCCTATAACGTCCCCTAAATGCAACGTCCTGGTGTGTAACTAACCTTAGACTACAGTGTATGATATTATTTCCCTGGTACCTGCTCCTTTCGGCCAGTGTTTTGTAAGAATTAGACTAAGGAGTTGGAGCCGTTTTGGATACCCTGAGTCAGAGTTGGAGTCAGTGGTTTCATAAACTGAGTCGTCGGATGATTTTTGTACTGACTCCACAGACCTGGTCACCACACACACACACACACACACCCTGTCCATGCAGCCGATTATAAGCCAGCTGCTCTCAGCTCAAGTACAGAGTTTGATGTATGAGGTGCGTCCACAGCATTAACCACTTGCCGACCGCACACTCATAACGTGCGTCGGCAAAGTGGCAGCTGCAGGACCAGCGACGCAGTACTGCGTCGCCAGCTGCAGCCTAATTAATCAGGAAGCAGCCGCTCGTACGAGCGGCTGCTTCCTGTCAAATCACGGCGGGGGGCTCCGTGAATAGCCTGCGGGCCGCCGATGGCGGCTCGCAGGCTAGATGTAAACACAAGCGGAAATAATCCGCTTTGTTTACATTTGTACGGCGCTGCTGCGCAGCAGCGCCGTAAGGCAGATCGGCGATCCCCGGCCAATCAGCGGCCGGGGATCGCCGCCATGTGACAGGAGACAGCCTGTCACTGGCTGCACAGGACGGATAGCGTCCTGTGCAGCCGGATCTCCAGGAGGGGGCCAGGTAGGAGAGGGAGGGGGAGGATTTCGCCGCGGAGGGGGGCTTTGAGGTGCCCCCCCCGCCACCCACAGCAGGCAGGAGAGATCAGACCCCCCCAGCACATCATCCCCATAGGGGGGAAAAAAGGGGGGCAATCTGATCTCCCTGCCTACACCCTGATCTGTGCTGGGGGCTGCAGAGCCCACCCAGCACAGATCACTCAAACCAGCGCTGGTCCTTAAGGGGGGGTAAAGGGTGGGTCCTCAAGTGGTTAAAGAGACTCCGTAACAAAAATTGCATCCAGTTTTTTATCATCCTACAAGTTGCAAAAGCTATTCTAATGTCCTCTCGCTTACTGCAGCACGTTCTACTATCACCATCTCTGTAATAAATCAACTTATCTCTCTCTTGTCAGACTTGTCAGCCTGTGTCTGGAAGGCTGCCAAGTTCTTCAGTGTTGTGGTTCTGTGATGCATCTCCCCCCTCCAGGCCCCTCTCTGCACACTGCCTGTGTATTATTTAGATTAGGGCAGCTTCTCTCTTATCTTTTACAAACTGGATAAATCCTCCTCTGAGCTGGCTGGGCTTTCACATACTGAGGAATTACATACAGGCAGAGCTGTCTGCACTCTGCAGGAAGAAACAGCCTGACACTTCAGTGGAAGATAGCTGCAGGGGAAAAGAAACACACAAATGATTTCTTGAGATTCAAAAGGAAGGGTGTATACAGCCTGCTTGTGTATGAATGTATTTTCTATGTGTGGACATACTGTACATCAACCTACTTCCTGTTTTGGTGGCCATTTTGTTTGTTTATAAACAAACTTTTTAAAACTGTTTTTAACCACTTTTAATGCGGCGCGGAGCGGCGAAATTGTGACAGAGGGTAATAGGAGATGTCCCCTAACGCACTGGTATGTTTACTTTTGTGCGATTTTAACAATACAGATTCTCTTTAAAATACAACACAGCACACGTCTTAATGGTCCCATTGAAGACCATGTACTATCCATTTATAAAAACTCATTCAAATTCGTGTAGTGTAAAAGACTCTGTGCCAGGAAGTACTAGCTGCATTAGTAGCTGCCAGATCGTCCACCCGTGATTTTTAAAACAAGTACTGGTTCACTTTTTATCTGTGAATGTATTTAGCTAGTGTTGTGTATGTTGGAAGTGCTGAAATTCTGCACAGAGTCATTGAGAACGCCGGGATGCAGACTGCAAACACTTGCTGGGACGAGTTAAAAATTATCTGTTTGATTCAATTACAGATTTGTACAGGTTTTCCCCTCCTATTTGACAAAACAATTGCGTTTTGTTCAAAAGCAATCACAATTAATCAAACAGACTTGTCAGTTGGATTTTGTGGTGATATGAATGCTTTATCAACTCAAAGTTCTTTCGAACAGTTGCAGTAGAAACAAGTGCGGACCGGTTTCCACTAGGTGCTGCAGCTGTTTTCAATTCGGCCGCGGCTCCTGTTCTGCAACGCAGCTGGAGCGTAAATTGCTAAGCCATGTCATGCACGGCTATAGGTGTAGCAGAAACCTTAACTCCTTAGCAGCCAATTTAGAGGCTTGCTTCAGGCCAATTGATTTTAGCATTTTTTTTTGTTTATTTGTTACATTTCCCTGCTTTTAATTAGTACTGCCATAATGTGTATTTATGGACACTTGTCACTAGGGGTCACTGCGAGACAATTACAGAGGACTTCTACTTTCAGTTTCTATGTTTTCTGCTAGTAAAGAGAGATCAAAGCATTCCAAGAATTTACAGCACAACGAGTATCTGTTTGCATGGGGGTTGGGGTGTAGGGATCAATTTGTCATTCTTGGAGACTGTTACCCTACATTTTTACCATATTTTTTGTTTTGTTTTTATCACTGTCTGTGTCACAATTTGCTTTGTGAATGTATTTTTGAGTGGTAAGGGATGAATTACCTAGTTACGGCTGATAGGCTGCTAAATAATTGCTAGTAATGTAATCCAGTGCCATTGCTAACAACTATGGAACACTTGAGCTGCAGTAACAAAATGCTCCAGTGTGCTATAGTAGTCAAGCCTTGTACAGATGCTAGAGGAAAATTATCAGCATGTCTGTACAGTGCTCATTTCCCACAATGTCGCCTAGTTACGGTGTGTATGAGGCTTTAGCAACTGCATTAGATGATATTAATGGCAGCTGCTTAGTCTTCTCGTCACAGGTATTCAGGGTGGCCATGCAGAGGTTGAGATTTCGATATATATCCAGCATATTGGAACACTTTATTTATGAAGTGTTTATAGATTGCTGCATATAAGCTCACCCTGAAAAACACCCTCACAGCAGCTGTTCACAAAAAGAAACACTGGTGTTTTTGTGGAACTGGGATGTTTTAACTGCTATCCCCAATGGGTTATTCAAGATGCAGAAAACAGTGGCGTAGCAATAAGGGATGCAGAGATAGGAACCGCACTGGGACCCCTAGGCCAGAGGAGGCCATTAGGGGCCCTCCTTCATTCATCTCAATCCTTGTAATCAATCTGTGCATTGAATGGTAATAATCCAGGTCACTTTGAGTCTTCCGTGTGACATGGCTCCAAGCTGCAATTTTTTAAATAGGGGGATTATTCTCAAAACACAAAATGTCAGTAACTGCTCTTAGTTACATAAAAGCATATTTTAAAACATTCCCACGCATTTCCTGTGTGTAAAAACCTTTATTTTCACTGCAGAGAGCAGGAGAAGCTTGCTTATCTTTTGTCATTGGCAAATGTAATCATTGCCAGCTGAAGCTCTCTGAGGAACAGACACATTGCCCTGGCATAGCTGAGTCACTCCAGCAGAAAAGTGGGAAGACACATGCCTCTGAGAGCTTCAGCCAGCAGTGATTGTATTTGCCAATGACCAGGGATAAGCAAGCTTCTCCTGTTCTCTGCAGTAAATATATATTTTTGTTTGTTTTACACATAGGGAATGTGTGGGAATACTTTCAAATATTCTTTTATGAAACTTTAGCCTGATACACACATTCTATTTTGAAGTATGAGAGCTTACCTACACAACCTGTTCATAGTATTCAAACTCCGTAGGCTCTACTAAATGAAGGTGGTAAAATTGGGCAGTAATTGGCCAATCAAAATTGGGTGTGTATACACCCTAAGAGTAGTTACTGAAATTTACGTTTTGGGAGTGTATAACCGCACTTTTATAAATATTGTACTGAAGCAATTACCCAGAGCAACCGGTCGCGTTTCAGCTGTCAAAAATAACCAGGATTGTGAGGATGGGGTTCTCTGGGTTACATTGATCCTTCAGCCAGAGTAGCCTTTAGAAATCACATCAAAGATAGCTTTATTGACATGACTAAACTTCAATACAGGCATTGCCAAAGCAGGGGGACATGGGATTGGGGGTGCAGTGAGTTAGCAGTTCATGGACATTTTTTACACAGCAGTGAGTTTCCTGCTGCTGTCTGGGAGCTGTAAGAAATGGATTTTATCTTGTGAAATATTTTCGAGCTCTACAGAACTCTGTGGAATGGAACTGATCATTTCTCTACAATGAAACCCTCAATCACCATCAATGACACTCAGACATGTCTTGTTCTCTCTGCAGTTCTTCCAGATGAAGAAGACAAATTCTACAACATCGCCGCCCTGATCTCTTGTTCCTCCCAGAGGTTTTATACTGCTTTCTGCTCCTATCAAACCATCATTCTAAGTTATTTATTAAAAGAAATTGATTCTTTAAGACATTTGTACTTTTATTCTGCTGCAGAACTTTTGAACTGAACTTTAGCTAAAAGCGTTATTAAACAAAGCCCAACTCTGGCAAGAAGTTTATTTCTGTAGTTCTATGGAAGGGTTCAGACATGACATTTTGAGATGTTCTGCTGTCTGCGTTCGCCCGAGATGAAGTCCTGTCACAGTGGTTTCTCTGGGCAAAAATTAATTGCTGACCTGTAGGGAATGGAACTCCTCTTACGTGCCTTTCACACTTTGGCCCTTATTCAATTCACTTTGTCTCCTAAGATATTTAATAAGAGAATTTTTCATCTTCTGTTTAAAAAAACTGCTTAAAGAGAGTCTGAAGCCTTTCAAAATACCTGTTTTTATGTTGGAGGCTTATCATTACAACCCAAGCCGGTCTTCATCCCCCCAAATTCCCGGGGTAAGATTTGGGGCTCCTTCCAGGTAGAGGCAGAGCTTTGGGTAGCTCTGCCTCTACTTGTATCAATCTGCGCTGATCTCAGTCTCCTCGCCCCTCTCAATCTTCTTTCACTGAGAGGGGCGGGGAGAGGCGGCAATCAACGCGGATCGACTGTACTGGAGGCAGAGCTACAGCGCAAAGCTCTGCCTCCCCCGGCAGCAAAATCCATGACCTGGAAAGTCTTGACGTTTCCCCCAGGAATTTGTGGGGTTAAAGACCTCGTTCTGCTGCCTCCCCACAACGAATCAGCTTGGGTTATAATGATAAAGAAGCCTCCAGCATAAAAGCAGGTATATTGAAAGACCTCAGGACCACAGTGCTAAAGACCAGGCTGTTTTTTTCTTTAACCACTTAACGACCGCCTACAGGCGTCGGCAGGTCGTTCCATATCAGTTCACGGAGGGTGTCTTCGTGAACAGCCTGCGACCCTCCGATCGCGGCTCGCAGGCTAATTGTAAACACGCGGGGAAGAAATCCCCGCTGTTTACATCACAGTGCTGCTGTGCAGCAGCGCTGTAAAGGAGATCGGCGATCCCCAGCCTCTGATTGGCCGGGGATCGCCGGCATCTGATGGGCTAAAGCCTATCAGAGACGGCGCAGGACGGATCGCCGTCCTGCGCCGCCCACAGCAAGGAGAGAAGGAAGGGGACGGAGGGCAGAATAGCGCTGCGGAGGGGGGGCTTTGAGGAGCCCCCCCAGCAGGACGTCCCCCTAGTGGGGAAAAAAAGGGGGGGGGGGGGAAGTCTGATCGCCCTGGCTGAAACACGATCTGTGCTGTTGGCTGAAGAGCCCACACAGAACAGAGGGGAAAATCCCCTGGTCCTTAAAGGGAACCTTAACTGAATGGGGGAGGGGGGGGTAAATAGTTTCACTTACCTGGGGCTATTACCAGCCCCCCGCAGCAGTCTTGTGCCCTTGGAGTCGCTCTGGAATCCTCCGGTCCCCCGCTGTCACTTAGTTTCATTTTGACGACTCAGTCGGCCGTCCGCCATGCGTATTGAACGCATTCCCTACTGCAATTAGCGCTGATGCGGACCGCAACGCATACAAAAACATGTGTTGCCGCATTCCGCACGCGTAGATATGTGGCAATGCGTATTTTTGTACGTGTTGCGTTCCACAACAGCGCTAATTGCAGTAGAGAATGCGTTCAATAATAGGCATGGCGGCCGGCCGACTGGTGAGTCGTCAAAAACGAAACTAAGTGACAGCGGGGGACCGGATGATTCCAGAGCGGCTCCGAGGGCACAGGACTGCTGCAGGGGGCTAGTAATAGCCCCAGGTAATTGAAACTCTTTACCCCCCGTTCAGTTAAGGTTCCCTTTAAGTGGTTAAAGGATACCAGAACTGACATGTGACATAAGGTATTTGTGTGCTAGGCACTGTATATACACATGTCTAACTATGCTGTGCTCCATTTTTGCTTTCTCTGCCTGAAAAAGTTAAATATCAGGTATGTAAGTAAGACTCAAGGCTCATACACACATCAGACTATAGTCTTTGGAAAATGAAAGATCACAGACCAATCTTACCACCCTTCCTGTAGTATGAGAGCCATACTCTACACAGTCTTTTCTATGGAGCTGAACTCCACATCAGAAAAAAATCTTTGCAAGATGCTGCACACACAGATGCTGTACAGACACAAAAGATCAGTATCTGCCAAAGATCTGTTCCTGCAAATTGCAATGATAGTCTATGAGATCTGCAGATCATCATACACACATGATTTAACTGACATTCATCTGCAGATCTGAAAATCCATCCTGGTGGATCTGATCTGCAGATGAATGTCAGTTAAATCATGTGTGTTTGATGATCTGCAGATCTCATAGACTATCATTGCAATTTGCAGGAACGGATCTTTGGCAGGAACAAATCTTTTGCAGATACTGATCTTTTGTGTCTGTACAGCATCTGTGTGTGCAGCATCTTGCAAAGATTTCTGTCTGATGGGGAGTTCAGCTCCATAGAAAAGACTGTGAAGGTATGGCTCTCATACTACATGAAGGGTGGTAAGATTGGTCTGTGATCTTTCATTTTCCAAAGACTATAGTCTGATGTGTGTATGCACCTTTAGTCCTGACTGACAGGAAGTGACTACAGTGTGACCCTCTGCGATTGCCGCTCGCGAGACTTAAACGGCAAAAACGCCGTCTTAATTACTTTGTACAGAGCTGCGATCTGCAGCAGTGCTGTACTGGGGGAATGGGACACAGGGAAGCGATCCGCTGTGATAGGCTGAATCAGACCCCACCAACAGAGAGCTCTGTTGGTGGGGAGAAAAGGGGGGGGGGGGGGGGAAATCACTTATGTATCATGTAAAAAGGAAAACAAAATCTTGCACCGCTCCAAGGTCCTTTATTCTATCAGTTCAATCTTCATACATATACATTCATGTCCATCTTGTAAATATTGAAATGTATTCAAACATACCCTGATGGAGTCCTGGCTGTGGGGCAATGTGGGGCGGCAGCGGCCTGCCTGACGACCGTTTCGCTCAACGAGCTTCCTCTGAGGCTCCGTGCTCCGTGAATACATTTCAATATTTACAAGATGGACATGAATGTATATGTATGAAGATTGAACTGATAGAATAAAGGACCTTGGAGCGGTGCAAGATTTTGTTTTCCTTTTTACATGATATATACTGCATCTAATATTCCAATCTGAGCACGCCAAAGGTGGTACCTTATACTCCAGTACCAGTGAGTGAAACCCTCCCAGAAGCAGACGTCCACTGTGCCTACCACTCATATTCTATTTACACACGGAAATCACTTATGTGCTGAGTTGTACAGCCCTGCAGCTTGGCCTTAAAGCTGCAGTGGCCTATTTAACAGAAAATGGCCTGGTCACTGGGGGGGGGGGGGGGGGGGGTGAGGGGGTGTTAACACTGCGGTCCTCAAGTGGTTAAGCAATCTGCAGTTGAAAAAGTATCACAAAGTACTCTCAAAATTATACTGATGAGCATTTTCTAGCTTGTTGGCAGCTTTAAAGGCATTTTATTGATGAGGTGGGAAGAAAAAAACACATAAATCCAGGTACATAAACTCAAGTTAGTACATTTAAATACGATTAGGGAGGTGCTTAAGGGGGTGTGGCCCAAAAAAATAAAGTCAGTCAGCCCTTCTCACACTCATGCAAATATCTATTTTGTTAGTGGACCAAACTAATCCCACAAGGCAGCTATCTGTCCCAAGAGAGGACTTTAGGATGTGTGTTCCTGATTTTTAGATAGGTTTGATGCAATGAAGGTTTGCACTACAGAATACCAAAAAAAAAAAATTCCAGCTGGGTAGCATGAAAAAGTAGCCGGGTTGGGCATGATGTGCGAATGCAGGGCCAGCGCTTCTCTGCTTACCGCAAAGGAGGAGGTGAGCCGATGACAGCCCATCAAAACTAGCCGGGTGCAGCACCCGGCTAAAAGAGCCTGGAGAGAACACTGCACTATGCATGTTACAGGGCCAGAGTTAGAACACCTATGAATTCTGAGTTACCTCTGCATGGTGCGGGTGACTACACAAGAGTGTATTTTGTACCAAGACCCCGGCTTTTAACTTAGCATTAGGGATAGCAGGGGTTCAAAAGTATTTGCATATGAGTGTGTGAAGGGTTAACTGACCATTGATAAGGTGTGAAAATATTGCCTAGGAGAGAGAGTAAAATGAATATGGATCTTTGTCCATTGCATCATGTCGCAAAGGAAAATATCGCATCATAATGCAAAGCAATGATATTCCTATGGGACTGTCACATTGATTGTAGTGAGGCAGGTTACATTGGGATAATGCGCTGCTTGCAGTGCATTTACAGTGGCAGTGAGGCATACGTTTATTGTACTGTATGTATGTCATACTATTTAGTTACACCACATTGTTTACATGCGATGCAAACGCATCACAACACAGTGTTCTCAGTGTGATAGGAGCATTAGTGATCCAACTTAATTAGGGGTAGGGTTAGAAATGATTACACTACAGCCATTTTACACAGGAGGCTGAACTGCAGGCTAGTCATGTGCTTCATTCTCCCAGCTATCAGCCGTGAGAACCTTTCACCTGTTATTTCATGCAGCAGAATGGCAGGGTTTGTAACACCACTCGTGTCATTGCTTGGTACACACTGGTGTCACATCAGAGCATGGCTGTGGCCGGACTCAGATTTGACTCTGTAGGGAAGGCTGACTTGCCAATACCCGCGCCAAACGTAGGTAAAGCACCTGGCGTGTGCACGGAAGCAGCTGTCAGGCAGTGGATTCACTGCCTCCAGTGGAAAAGGGGCCTAAGGCCTCTATCAAATGGGCAGCTGACAGGTGGTGAATCCACTGCCCATCAGCTACTCTCCTGCACTGTCAGTTTGCTGGTTAGTGCTCGGCACTAGACAGGCGCACCCCCCCATAGTCCAATCTACACGCGGCTGCAGCCATGCTGAAGCTCGACGTGTCACAATCCTCCGCTGCCAGGCCACACGCTTGACACACGTGGTGTTGCAACTAATCCTGGACTCTGCAATAGCCTATAGATCTCTCCCAAACACCAGCTGATCTCTGCATTCCAAATAAGGTGACAGTAGCATACTGCATAATTATTAGTAAAATGTGGGGATCGGGTGACAGGCAATGAGCGAGTATGGTCGGCATGGTAGAGCCCCGCCTCAGAGCTGAACTTATATTTACAATATGTACCCGCACCTCTAAACATGTGTGCCTCGGACTTTCAGTTAAAGTTATACAGCTACTTTATATGTGACTTTCATTTCTGCTCTGGACAAAGCTCTGCCAGGCCTTCCACCTGTTACACCAATCCATGACATTAGCAGGAATCATTGGAGCGCTTATTGGTTTGTGGAAGATGGGTGGGTATTGGGGGCATGGCAGAGCCCCACTTCAGAGCTGAACCGGTTGTCACACTTAAGGTGCTAATACATCTAGCAATTTTGCTATACAATCGACCATTCGATTTGATAATTTTATCGAATCAAGAGAATAGAGTGTTCTAGTATGCTCAATCAATGAAAAGTGGCGGAATCATGTCGAATTGACCAGCTTAGTCGATCAAGCAGGATGCAAATATTGGTGGATTGCACAGGAATTGGCTACTCTATACGTATCAATGCATTGGATTGATTGAATGCAATCGATTCACAGAGCATGAAGACACAACATCAGTCAGTTCGATTAGTGTAGGTTAATCTCATAGGATATAATTTGTAGTGTGTGGGCCACTAGTCGCTTGACTTTCAATCAACCATACTGAAGTTGATTACCCAAGAAAGTTGATCACTTGTTGTATGGCTACCTTTTATGTGCCTAGGCTTCCTGCTGTGTCTCACAGATTCCCTAATTGGAATTGCACATGTCAAAACTGTGGCTCAGATTTCAGCTATGATCTGAGATTTATACCATGCGCCCCACATATTCCATAAACTTGCAAGAGCACATTAGCAGCCAACTGGCTGCACTCTTGCTGGTTTGTGTGATATGGGGGGGGGGGGAATTAGGCTTGAAAACCAGTGCGGATATCTTAGTAGATACTCCTAGAATTCCCATGAGTGTGTTTGATGTTGGTGAGATGTGGTATTTCTCTAACTGATTGCCCAAGTCTCCCTGCTCTACATGAACTGCACTCTGTGCTTGTGCAGTTCAGAGAAACTTGAATTGCGCAAGCATGGGCTAACTATCACACAGCTACTAAAGGCGACCACTGGTCAATATGGCCTCTACACACATTTTTTTTTTTTATCAATTTCAGCACAAAATCTTTGAAAAATCTATGAGCTTGCTGGGTCCCAGTCATCTCTGTGGTTCTCACCCCCAAGCACCTGTGTAGTGTAATGCAGGGACCAGACACTAGGAGAGCTGCGACCACTAGAAAACCCTAGTGTCCCCTGCATTACATCACACAGGTGCCCGGAAGAAGAAGTGAAGAATACACTGGGGACCAGCAGAGACCGGGCCATGCAGTGGACAGATGAGAGCACCTTATCTGTTGCCGAATCAAATGCCACTAGCGGCGCACTTCTAATCCGTTAATTGACTGTTGAGTCTGCTGGGACTGATCAACCCAATCAAGCTATTTTGCCTGAAAACTGCTTGGTCGATAGCAGGCCGAATGCTGCACCGATTCAATCAGAACCATCGAATCAGCTGTAGACAGTAAAAAAGAAAACCAAAAATAATAATGTGTGGCCTGCTTAAGACTTACGAGGCGAAATATTAAAAAAAAGTTAAAGCGGACCCAAACCAAACATTTTTTTTTATTAAAAATATTTACTTGCACCACTCTGACACATACAAAGATAAATAAACACTCCTTCAAGCCTATGGGCACTTCAGTGCATGCTTTTTACCCTTCTCTTTTCATAACTAGGGTTATAATGGGGGCAGCCATTAGCAATTCCACCATTGCCAGACACCATCCACTCCACCAGTTTGCCGGAAAAATCCCGGCAATATAAAGGGGAGGGAGGGGTTCCTCCAATAAATGTAAAATATTTTATATTTGTCATCATGCAGCTGAAAAAAGGCTGCTATTTATTATTATAATTTAGAAAATAGATTTTATTTCTAAAATCGTGTATTTTTAATTTGGGTCCACTTTAAGTACCTGCATCAAATTTGAATGCATGGAGGATGCCCTCCGTGCAGCTCCGCCAGGTCCCCACTGTTCAATCGCCCCCACCCACCCCCGGCTGCTCCTGCCTCATGTAAAATGGCCGCTGGAGCTGGCCGTGGCTGCACAGTTCGCATAGACGCGAGTGCGGCTGCACAGCTCTAGGGCCTCCACCAACCCCTCCCCCCCCCCCCCCTTCCTGATCCACGCACAAGAGACAGCCTGTATTTTGCCTTGTAAGTCCTTTAAGGGCTCCTTTCCATTATACAACGCAGAGCTGTGCTCTCGGCTCGGCTTCGCATTGCATGTGGCTCACTGGGGGGCAGAGCTCGTGATCCCATTCATTATACTGAATGGTATCGCAGGTGCAATCACCCCCAATGCAGGCAACCATGCGCTGCAGTTCAGCTGTGAATCGCAACATGTATGGAGATAGCAGACCATGCAGTCTATGCGCTCTCTGATGTCCCTGCGTTCACATTTCCATAAGCGCGCTATATGGAAATGAGCCCTTAGTCTTCAGTCCCATAAGACAACCCATGTGAAGGCTACAAACACTCATCACTTGACTACAGATCATTTTAATAAAAACAGGCTAAGTTTACATGTGATCTCCAACACTGAAATGTAACAGGAAGTCATGCTCCATAGCTTCTTAAGACTCCCACTCCTCTTCATCAACATCACCTGCTGGAGCTTGTGGAGGAGGCATGGGTGGTATGGTGTCTGAGATTCGGGCAAAGGCCCCTGCAGGAGAGTCTGTGTTTCCAGCAGCCGGTCCCTTGCCTGATATACCTGCACAGAAACCAACAAGAAGGAGTTATTTTTCCATTTATCCAGAGGCATCCATCTTGTATAGCAGTCATAGGATGTCTATGTTTAGTGTGATGCAGTACATAAAGCAGATGGTGAGGCTGCTGTCTATATCTGCCTCCCAACAAAGCTCCAATGCTGCTGCTGCACAAATTCAGGGGGTGTACCCATTACATAGCCGCCGGGAGATTTTAGTGCAGGGGAAAGTGATAAACTGCTTACTCTGCTCCTGCACAAGTCCCGGCGGTGCTAATTACTATTCCCCCTCCAGGTCACCATGGATAGTGGGGGAAATGCGTAATTCAGCTTTTAGCGATTTGTAGCAGCCAAATTACAGTGTTTTTAGCTGTGATTTGTGGTTTCTCTTCTGACGGCACCCAAATCATTAATTGAGCACTCCTATAGCTGTAATACCCATTACGGCCTATGGTGGCGCCAGATGCGCCCAAATCTCCAGCCACTCCTTCAGGTTGGTGTTAAATACTATTCCCCCTCCGAGTCGTTGCAACTTGGAGGGAGTAGTAATTTGAAATCACCGCTGGGCGAGGCGCGGACTATAGCATTACTGCTATAGCCGCGCCAAGCTTTGGCGCTACACAGCGCGCAGCAGGCACCAAAAAGCCTTGCTTCACCGGTGAGGTCCCTGAAATCTGCCAGATTATCATGGAAGAAGAATTTACAAACCTGGAAGCCATGAGCTGACGTCTTAAAAAAGAAAAAAAAAGGCAATCTTCCTAAATCCTGTTAAGAAACCTGAAATCTTGTTAGGACAGATAAAAATAACCATGTCACAGCCTTGCAGTCAGCAAAATGCCCATTGCGTGTGTCAGTATGTAATACATACAGGTGATTTAGGACCCTTTTTCACACGGGCAGCAGATAAGTGGTGAAGTCACTGAGCTTGTTGGCGGCCGGTACCAGCACTGTACAGACAGCCCACCCGCGGAGTGAGATCTGCAACCCAGTAATACCACCCCATGTCAATGCTTAACATGCGTGGTGTTACAACCACTGCACTTTGACTGCATTTAAATTGCACCCGAATTGTACTGGAGCCCAGACTACTGGCGCAGTTCAGCCGCCCGTGTGAAAGGGGCCTTACTCAAAGCCAGTTACACATGATAAATGGAACTCAGCCATTTGGTGCTGCCTCAGCTGAGAGGTTAGCACCAGGACCCTCTTCATCTGCTCAGTGTACAAGTGTGGCCACACTGCACAGGCGCCAGTGGGTTCACACCAATTGGGGAGCTGTCACTGCTGATAAGATAATAGCCAAGTGTGAATTCACACCTGCACAAAAAGACAGTTAGCCATGTACAAGCGTTTCCATGCTACTGCCCAGTACAGCTGCACTCTGACACCGAGGGGAACGCACAATCTGCTACTTTAATATTGAAGGCACAGCACATGTAGGGCTTGGGTAGACCGGGAAGCCTCTAATCTGGATAATCCAGGGACTTTCCCCTACTGTGTACCACTATCGTAGAAAAAAAGCAAGCAGTTAAAGGATACATCCAGGGGGGAAATAAGAAAATCCACTTACCTGGGGCTTCCTCCAGCCCCTGGCAGCCGTCCTGTGCCCTCGCCACACCTCCGGTGGCTTCTGGTCTTCTCCGCTGCAGAAGCCAACCTCGCCAGGTCCGGTTTCTGCAGCGATCTACCGCTACACTGACGTCAGAACTACAACGCAGGTGCAGATGACGTCAGCGGTGGATCGCAGAAAAAGCTGAACCGGAAGCCGACCTTTGCTTCTGCAGTGGAGAAGACTGGGAGCTACCGGAGCTGTGGTGAGGGCACAGGACGGCTGCCAGGGGCTGGAGGAAGCCCCAGGTAAGTGGATATTTTTTTTCTTGGACGTATCCTTTAAAAATCAGGTTTTTAACTAGTCCACCTCCCCATGGGGGTTGTCAGAACCGCAAAAAAAAAAAAAAAAAAAAAAAAAAAGAAGGTTAAATACGTAGGGGACCTCTACAGCGACAATAGTAAGTTTAAAAACTGACAGAATGGACAGGTTTTGGACTAGTCCATCTCCTCGTTCTTTGTTTTCAAAAACATTTCCTGAATGGCAGTTGCTTAGTCTGACAAAATAGTGTGCAAGTGAGTAGGGAGGCTGGCTTCAATGTTATTGTTTTCTTGGTGTTCAAAAGCTTTTCCTGAATGGCAGTTGCTGGCTGGAATGTTACTATTTTGGCAGTAAAACCGCTATTCAGGAAAAGCTTTTGAACACCAAGAAAACAATAACATTGAAGCCAGCCTCCCTACTCACTTGCACACTATTTTGTCAGACTAAGCAACTGCCATTCAGGAAATGTTTTTGAAAACAAAGAAAACCCAGAGAATCCTCAACGAGGAGATGGACTAGTCCAAAACATGTCCATTCTGTCAGTTTTTAAACTTACTATTGTCGCTGTAGAGGTCCCCTACGTATTTAACCTTTTTTTTGGTTCTGAGTACAGGTGTACTTTAAATTTTGCAATTTTTCAGCATACTGCTCCTTTAAACTTGTTCCAGAGCAAATACACCATTTTGTTTTGCATCCTATGTAGCAATTAAAGCCGGCATTATAATCTAAAAGCTGGGAACTTCTCGCTGACAGGTATTGCACGACTCCGGCCCGTATGCAATTCACTTTTTCTGCTGAGTTTTCTCCAGGGAGATAATTTTTAATCTTTTATTTAAAATAACTTTTCAGCGTTCTGCAACTGAAAAAGTACCAAAAAGTGAAAAACTATAAAAAATATTCTGCACTTCTTTTTGCTTGGGGTGACTTAAAAGTAATTTTGTTTACAAGTTGTGAAAAATGATTACCCAAGAGAAAAATCAGGTAAAAAAAAAATGTTATTGCATATGACCCTCCCTCTCCTTATGGTAGATTCTCAAAGTTTCTTGTAATTGCCTGAGAAAACCTACACAAAGCTGTTGTCCAGCCGGCCTACTCATTTTTACATAATTCAACCACTGCCATTCAAGGAGCGCCTTTGTAAAGAAAAGTTGTGAGAATCTCCCAAGAGGATATGAATTAGTCTAAAACTTGTCGCTATGAGGTTCATAGCTGGTAGACTAGAATACCTAATGTAAGGGACAGCTACATAGGAAATAAAAAATGCATAGCACATTTACTCTAGGACAAATACGGTACATATTATATGTGTGTAAAGAATTTTAGAATTTTACTTTTTTTTTTTTTGCTATAGTGCCCCTTTGAATACAATGTTTTAAACAAAGGTAGAATATCTCCTTTTGAAGTTACACATCATACTTGGTCTTCAACACTCCTAAGGCAGCCTTTGGGACTGCCGGTGTCACTGAGTAGTCCTGGAGATGAGCAGGTCCGTGCTGCACAGTATACATGAGCCCAGCCTCGGGAATGTGCAGTATGGATGAGCTTGTCTTCAGGACTACAGGTAGTTCTCAAGGCTGCCTGAGGAGTGTTAGAGAGCTATTTGGCCTGGCAATTCAAATAATTTCAACCAGGGATGCTGCAGGAACAACAAGATGGACCGGGGGCGCTCCATGGTATCCAGAATCTTCCCTCTACATGTGTATGTTAAAGCTGAGGTGAGTTTCTGCACTTCAGTATCCCTTTAATGTGATATTCTGCATTGGATCCTATTCCTCCTGGATAACTGGCTAAAAGTGGCCATGCTAGCCACACATCACATGACTGTACTCCCTGCTCCAGTTCTTCGCTCCCCTACAACAAGGTCCCATTTCTGCTGAAGCTGTTGGGAAAAAAAGTGCCCAGAGCATCAGAGCATGCCCCTGTAGGAATGTAAGGGGGGGGGGGGGAGGAGGCTGCAAGGAATTACAGTAAGGGTACTTTTCACACTATACACGTTGCTTTGCACATCCTGCAACCATACAGTCCATAGACGTATGCTTAGATTAGAACCAGGACCCCAGAGCCTGAAGCAGCCCCCACGGTATCTCCCCCCCCCCCCAATTCTTAACATTTGCTCCCTGGGGCCTCTGCAGAGTCTTTGGGGAGGAAGCCTCTCGACTGTGCTGGTGGACAGGTAAGATGCTACACTACCAAAGACTCTGCAATTATAGCCACTTGCAGGGCTCACAATTTAGGTACAGGGATGTTGAACTCCTATTTCAAGGGCTGAGGTCCTCACACATTTTTTTTTGGAACAGCTCAAATGAACTGATGGGACTGAATCAGGAAAGGTGTGGATCATCAGGTAGAACACATTTCTCCATTTCAGAATCGCCACATTCACATAAGATGCGACAGCCCATGTTAATGAGCTTCTTCACTTTTAAAGAGACACTGAAGCGAAAAAAAATATATGATATAATGAATTGGTTGTGTACTATGAATAATTACTAGAAGATTAGCAGCAAAGAAAATATTCTCATACTTTTATTTTCAGGTATATAGTGTTTTTTCTAACATTGCATTATTCTATAATATGTGCACATTACACAACACTCAGCATTCAAAATGAGTCTTTCAGAGCAGTCTGTGAAGTAATGACCTCTCCTCTAGCAGAGGAAAAGTAAATAGTCCAGGAACAGTTGAGATAAGAAAAGTCAGATAACAGCCCTCTCCACGACTAACTTAGTCGGAGAGCTTAATGGCTTGTTTGCATAGAGATATCAACTGGAGTTTCTCAGCTCTTCCTGTACTGGAAACAATTAGACTGATGTATCTGATCTTAATGTTTTATTTCTTAGCTGTACTACACATACAAATCCTAATATCATATTTTTTTTCGCTTCAGTGTCTCTTTAAATGCAGCTCCTGCATTGGAGGGGGGGGGGGGGGGGTCATACTGCCTACAGCCTAAAATTATATACTGCAGACAATTCCCATAATAGTCAGCCTTTCAGTTAGAATAGGACACATTTGTGTAGCACAAGACACGTTATAGCAATTTAGCAAAAGATGATGATCTTTACTTACAACCACCTGTTTGTTCCACCTCCCCTCCCACCTAAGGAACTTCTCCTTCCAGGTTCTGGTAAATGTAAGAGGTGGGGAGGAAGAGAACCCCCTGCAGTGGACATCCATGCCCCCAATCTTTACACCACCTTTCCATCACCGAGCACATCTGTGACGGCTGATGGTGCTGCATAGACGGCCGACCTCCCCTGTCTTCCTGCGTCTCCCGCGTCCTTTACTCCCGCGCCCACTATGAGCAGAGCTGACGTGACTGGAAAGTCCCGGAGCGCAGAGAGTAATGCAACGAATCGTGGCAGCTTGTCAGAACTCTTCCCCTTCCAGCCTTTGTTGGATGGCAGAGAGGGGTCTGAAGGGGGGAGGGCTCTGCCTTTTTATCAGAGAAGTCATCCTCACTAACAATGCCTGCAAATAATTCACTGAGGATCATTTAAGATACTGAGTGGCTTGATTTACTAAAGCTGGAAAACAGAGCACTGAAGGACATACATGATCCAGCAAACTTGGGATTTGATATCTTTTTAAAATATTCCCTGCCATTAAAGGCCTCAAATCTAGCATGCGAGGAGAAGTCCAAGTAAGGCTCCCTCTCATCCCCTTGTGTCCAGGTCCCTTGTCACTCGCTGAAGCCAGAACTAGTGTGTCCATATCACAATCTCCATCCCCTCCTGGTCATGGCAATGTCAAGTAGGGAGCAGCCCTGAAGACTAACTTTCTTGGGGAGGAGACTGCTTTGCTACCCCCAGCTGTATGCTGGGAGGGGTACCCAGAGTTCTATACTTTAAAAAGGGAAATGTATTCCTGAGTCATATGCAGGGCTGTGGAGTCAGCACAAAAATCCACCGACTGACTCCTCAGTTTAGGATTCCTCCGACTCCTCTAATTTGCATATTACAATCTTATTGATTGAAAGTATGTAACATGAAATTCGTCTCTTAACTGCCAACGCTTAGGAATTTTAAAAAGACAACTGGAGGGATATGGAAGCTGCCATATTTATTCCCTTTTAAACAATACCAGTTACCTAGCTATTTGGCTGATCTTCTGCCTTTAATACTTTTAGTCCTAGAATAAAACTAGTCCTTGGTAAGAGTACTTGTAGAAGGTACAGACCGGAACAAAAAACATCTATCAGGCCCTAGGCAATGTAACTGTGGGTACATGTAAGAGTGATGTGCAGGTACTCTGCAGGGGAATGAGGGGATTCCACATTCTTCATGCACAATCTGAACCAGGTTTATAGGTGATAGACAACACCTCTGTGCTCAATGTGCACAACATTCTCAGTGGATTCCCTGCAGCTCTGTGGAGAGTGCATATGTAGAGTATAGTACTACTGTGTAACAAAGTAAACCCGAGACAGATGAAATTAAAGTTTTATACATACCTGGGGTTCCCTCCAACCCCCTTCAGGATAATCAGTTCCTCGCTGTCCTCCTCCGCCACCTGGATCTTCTGCTATAAGTCCAGGTACTTGAGCCAGTCGGGCGTAGTGCGCATGCACACACTCCACCGCCGGGAGCGTATTACACCTGTGCAGCACTATTGCGCAGGTGCAGAATGCTCCTGGCTGTGGAAGCGGCATGCGGCCGGACTGCGCTGACTGGCTGAATTACCAGGACTCATAGCAGAAGATCCGGGTGGTGGAGGACAGCGAGGGACCAATTAGCCTGAAGGGGGCTGGAAGAAGCCCCAGGTATGTATAAAACTTCTCTTTTCATCAGTCTCAGGTACCCTTTAATTCGTAGTCGCCAAACCAAATTTTAACAACATATCAAATTATTTAATTTCATGAGCAAAGGGAGTGCATGAATTTGCATAAACCAGCATCAATGCAGAATTATTAGCATCTAATTGACAATCTCTATTAGTGACACGGCTACACATCAGGCTTTATTCTTACAGCAGAGAGGTTATGTAGTATATATGTTACGGCCAGAACCCGAAGTTTTGCCACTTCGCGTACTGGCCAATGTGAGAAATGGAATGATTTCTGTAACATTAATGTATCTTCTGGCCGTCTCGCTGCGGCCAAATTTATCAAAACTTAATGAATTTAACGAAATGAAGCCGGCGGCAATGTAACAGATGAAGTCGCCAGCTTTTTCTCTGCCTCTCTTTTCCCCACTCACCCCCCACCCCCCCCCCCCTCTTATGGGCAGCTGGCAGGGACATGCCTGTCCCCCCAGAGTAGTTTGTCGCAGCAGGGGATTCCTGCCGTTCTTGCTTTCCCGGCGCGACGAACGACCCTGGGGTGGGCGGGGGGTGACAGGCGTGTCCTCGCCGGCTGCCCATAAGAGAAAGAGAGAGGCGGGGGAGGAGAGAGAGAGGCAGAGCAAAAGCCGACGGCTTCATTTCGTTAAATTAACTAAGTTTTGATAAATTTGGCCGCAGCGAGGCGGCCAGAAGATCCATTAATGTTACAGAAATCATTCCATTTCTCACATTGGCCGGCCAGGACCCGAAGTGGCTGGCCAGAACGAGAAGTGGCCAAACTTCGGGTTCTGGCCATAACATATATAAAAAGATTCCTGTGTACACATCATATATACAGTCACAAATATGTATATATGACTTTAAGAATAAGGGGACTGCAGCACAAGTAACTATTTTTTGATTGGTTTGTTTAATTTTTGTGGACTAAGCACAGCTATTACTGTATATAAAAATTATGTATGAAGACAATTATCTGAGAAATAGAACATTTTATCATATTTTCTATTTAAATTACAGTTTAAATTCATTAGGAGCTGGGAGTCGGTGCATTTTTTCCCGACTGACTCCAGGTACCCAAAATTCCTCCGACTCCACAGCCCTGGTCATATCAGATCATGAATAGTTCTAGAGGAAAGAGGCGCCGCATGTACTGTAATATGGAGAGGGGAGGAGGAGAAGTGCAACATGTATTGTAATATGGAGAGGGGAGGAGGAGAAGTGCAACATGTATTGTAATATGGAGAGGGGAGGAGGAGAAGTGCAGCATGTACTGTACTATGGGGGGGGGGGGGGGGAGAGGTGCAGCTTGTACTGTAATACGGAGAGGGAAGGAGAGGTGCAGCATGTACTGCAATATGGGGAGGGGAGGAGGAGAGGTGCCGCATGTACTGTAATACAGAGAGGGGAGGAGGAGAGGTGCCGCATGTACTGAAATACAGAAAGGGGAGGAGGAGGAGAGATGCAGCATGTACTGTACTAATGGGGGGGGGGGGAGGTGCAGCATGATCTGTAATATGGAGAGGGGAGGAGAGGTGCAGCATGTACTGTACTAATGGGGGGGAGGTGCAGCATGTACTGTACTATTGGGGGGTGGTGCAGCATGTACTGTACTAATGGGGGGTGCAGCATGTACTGTACTAATGGGGGGTGCAGCATGTACTGTACTATTGGGGGGTGCAGCATGTACTGTACTAATGGGGGGGGGGTGAGGCATGTACTGTACTAATGGGGGGGGGGGGAGGTGCAGCATGTACTATACTAATGGGGGGAGGTGAAGCATGTACTGTACTAATGGGGGGAGGTGAAGCATGTACTGTACTATTGGGGCGGTGCAGCATGTACTGTACTAATGGGGGGGAGGTGCAGCATGTACTGTACTATTGGGGGGTGCAGCATGTACTGTACTAATGGGGGTGCAGCATGTACTGTACTATTGGGGGGGGGTGCAGCATGTACTGTACTATTGGGGGGGTGCAGCATGTACTGTACTAATTGGGGGGGGGTGCAGCATGTACTGTACTAATGGGGGGGTGAAGCATGTACTGTACTAATGGGGGGGTGAAGCATGTATTGTACTAATGGGGGGGGTGCAGCATGTACTGTACTAATGGGGGGAGGTGAAGCATGTACTGTACTATTGGGGGGGTGCAGCATGTACTGTAATATGGAGAGGGGAGGAGGAGAGGTGCAGCATGTACTGTACTAATGGGGGGGGGAGGTGCAGCATGTACTGTACTAATGGGGGGGGGGAGGTGCAGCATGTACTGTACTAATGGGGGGGAGGTGCAGCATGTACTGTACTAATGGGGGGGAGGTGCAGCATGTACTGTACTAATGGGGGGTGCAGCATGTACTGTACTAATGGGGGGTGCAGCATGTACTGTACTATTGGGGGGTGCAGCATGTACTGTACTAATAGGGGGGGGGGGGGGATCAGCATGTACTGCACTAATGGGGGGGGGGGGTGAAGCATGTACTGTACTAATGGGGGGGGAGGTGAAGCATGTACTGTACTATTGGGGGGGTGCAGCATGTACTGTACTAATGGGGGGGTGCAGCATGTACTGTACTATTGGGGGGGTGCAGCATGTACTGTACTAATGGGGGGGGGGGTGCAGCATGTACTGTACTAATGGGGGGGGTGCGGCATGTACTGTACTAATGGGGGGGGGAGGCGCAGCATGATCTGTAATATGGAGAGGGGAGGAGAGGTGCAGCATGTACTGTATTATGGAGAGGGGAGGAGAGGTGCAGCATGTACTGTACTATAATATGGAGAGGGGAGGAGAGGTGCAGCATGTACTGTATTATGGAGAGGGGAGGAGAGGTGCAGCATGTACTGCAATATGGAGAGGGGAGGAGAGGTGCAGCATGTTCCATATTATGGAGAGGTGTCAGAGAGAGGCTGATAACATAGTTATAAATACTTTAAAAAGGTTAGAAGAAGAAGCATGTACCCCACCATGGAGAGAAAAGTTTAAGACTGCATTGGGGAGAATGGAGAGAAGTTACCCAACTTGTCAGAGAGGCACGCACTACAATCAACTGTAAGAAGAAGGGGGGGGGGGGGGGGAAATCTTCTCCAGGGAGCCGGGTTGGTGGCACAGCACAACGCATCGGAGAGGGGGAGGAGAGGTGCAGCATGTACTGTATTATGGAGAGGGGAGGAGAGGTGCAGCATGTACTGTACTATAATATGGAGAGGGGAGGAGAGGTGCAGCATGTACTGTATTATGGAGAGGGGAGGAGAGGTGCAGCATGTACTGCAATATGGAGAGGGGAGGAGAGGTGCAGCATGTTCCATATTATGGAGAGGTGTCAGAGAGAGGCTGATAACATAGTTATAAATACTTTAAAAAGGTTAGAAGAAGAAGCATGTACCCCACCATGGAGAGAAAAGTCCACCATGGAGAGGGGAGGAGAGGTGCAGCATGTTCCATATTATGGAGAGGTGTCAGAGAGAGGCTGATAACATAGTTATAAATACTTTAAAAAGGTTAGAAGAAGAAGCATGTACCCCACCATGGAGAGAAAAGTTTAAGACTGCATTGGGGAGAATGGAGAGAAGTTACCCAACTTGTCAGAGAGGCACGCACTACAATCAACTGTAAGAAGAAGGGGGGGGGGGGGGGAAATCTTCTCCAGGGAGCCGGGTTGGTGGCACAGCACAACGCATCGGACCCAACAGAATCTCAGACAATTTATAGGGGGGGGGGGGGGGGATCAGCATGTACTGCACTAATGGGGGGGGGGGGTGAAGCATGTACTGTACTAATGGGGGGGGAGGTGAAGCATGTACTGTACTATTGGGGGGGTGCAGCATGTACTGTACTAATGGGGGGGTGCAGCATGTACTGTACTATTGGGGGGGTGCAGCATGTACTGTACTAATGGGGGGGGGGGGTGCAGCATGTACTGTACTAATGGGGGGGGTGCGGCATGTACTGTACTAATGGGGGGGGAGGCGCAGCATGATCTGTAATATGGAGAGGGGAGGAGAGGTGCAGCATGTACTGTATTATGGAGAGGGGAGGAGAGGTGCAGCATGTACTGTACTATAATATGGAGAGGGGAGGAGAGGTGCAGCATGTACTGTATTATGGAGAGGGGAGGAGAGGTGCAGCATGTACTGCAATATGGAGAGGGGAGGAGAGGTGCAGCATGTTCCATATTATGGAGAGGTGTCAGAGAGAGGCTGATAACATAGTTATAAATACTTTAAAAAGGTTAGAAGAAGAAGCATGTACCCCACCATGGAGAGAAAAGTTTAAGACTGCATTGGGGAGAATGGAGAGAAGTTACCCAACTTGTCAGAGAGGCACGCACTACAATCAACTGTAAGAAGAAGGGGGGGGGGGGGGGGGAAATCTTCTCCAGGGAGCCGGGTTGGTGGCACAGCACAACGCATCGGACCCAACAGAATCTCAGACAATTTATTGAGCCATCAGGTATCCAATGGCTACAGTCCCGCACTGTAGACTGTAGGTGATCACCAGTGCCTGCTTGCCCTCTGCGGCTGCCTGTAATTCAACCTCTACCGCTGCTTCCAAGCAATGGAAGTCAGATGCACTTTGAAATCAACTTGAACTTGGGCCTAGCTCAAGTGGAACACAAACTCATCAACATGCATAAGAAAATAGGGTTAATGGTCCTTAACAGAAGAACAGCCATCTGAGAGACTCACCCTTCCTCCTCAAGGCCAGTTTGTTAAACAGGTCAGACATGAGGTCCCCTCCGCCTACTGTGGCTCTCACTGTAAGGCAGAGAAGAGGTTATTGGCACAAGGAATATTCATGTCAACCTTCCACCACAATAAGCCGACAGGCACATTTTCAGCTAAATATAAAAGCAAGGGATTCTGGGTAAATACAATCCTCACATAACAAGTCTGTGCATGAACGTGTCTTTCCATTAAATCTACGGGATTTGTAGCAGACCTGTATATGCAGCTCACGCGCCTCCCTCAACAAATGCACTCATTTATAATTGTTACTAGTAGGGATAGTCATTGAAGTAAATCCTTCTGAGTTGATGCAAGATGCATGCAAATTTATGCAGAGCTTGAAAATGGACACATCAAATTCCACCAAAGTGTGATATGATTAGTTATTTTCAAGCTGCATAAATTTACATACACCACACACATAATCCCGCTCATCAACTCGGAATTATTTGCATATCATTGACCATAAAAGATAGCAATATTGTTTGCTTACCGCGGTTGTATTCTGCTCCACCACCAATGAAAAGAAACAGTAACATTTTGCTTTCTTAAAAAGGTACTGAAGCAAATATTGAAATACAAATTAGATACCAGAGGCTTAAATCTTTATCCCACCGATCTTGGGCTGGGTTCTTCCAAGCATATTTGACAAAGGGGTACTTGGGTTCGATTTAAGGTGTACATGAACTTGTCGATCTCATAGTGAGTGTGGAGATTAAAAAAATAAATAAATGATAAACTACATTTAAAAGGGTTTTGGCATAAAAAGAATGTGTAAATAGCATTTATACAAACATTCTGAGAACTCCTAGCGCGATTGAGAGAGGAGGCACTTATTTAGGTCACTGTAAGAAACTGAGGTACAGTGTGAATCAGAAGATAAAGCCTTGAAGGAGCAGCAACCAAGAATGCATATCCTGACTCAGTCTAAGTTGGGTGGCATCATCCACCTGAAGATTTTTGGGGCCCCAACACAATAAATACTAGACCATAACAATATGGGAAGTGACGCGCACACCTGACGGTGTATTCTACACACAACCTGAAACCAGAGCAAGCAGTTAAATATATCCAATTTGATATAGGGGGACAATTTTTACAGTGTTAACCCCTTTTTTAGAATGTCAATCTTTGTACTTTCTACTAAATTTCTTACCCCCTTCTCCTTTCCATCTGTTTTTTGCAAACATCAGCAAATTATATCAAGAGCCCCAACTCACCAGAGAAGCTTCAATGCCTTATTTTGTTGGGGCTAACAGTTTGCATAATAGTTTGCTGGACTGATAGCTTTAATAAAGTTAGATAATACCATATATACTTGAATATAAAAGTCGACCTTGTGTGTAAGTCGACCCCAATATTTGACCATTTAAAGCCGGCATTTTTTATTGGCTCAAGTAGAAGTCTACCCAGCAAATTGAATTGCTACACTTGGGGATCAGGAAGAATTACCAGCTGCACTTGGGACCCAGGATGCATGCAGTATTGCAGCCATTAACTGTTCCTTAAGTGCAGTAATTACTTTTTTCCCTTTCTCTCTAAAGAGAATTATGAATTGGGTTGTTTAATAGTAAATCCACCACATTTCTCATGCCAAAAACAGCCACATGTTGGTCAACATGAAAGCTAATGGCAAAGTAATTCAGAAGAAAATTAAACCATTTCAGACCACAGATCTTGAATAAGTGGTCAAGCTCACAAAAAAGGCAGAGAGGACTTTTATTCCCAAGAGTCTTCCCCCAGGTGTTAAATTCTATCGCTTTATACATTTACATACACCTGGGGGAAGACTCTTGGGAATAAAAGTCCTCTCTGCCTTGAGTTTACTATATTGAGTTTACTAATATGATGGAGATTTCTTGGCACCCAAATATTTCATAAAAAAACAAACAAAAAAAATAATGTAATGGATTGGAGTCTTCAGATAATCCTCCCATCCAGAACGCACCCACAAATCAAAAAGGATTTTGGCTTTCCGTAGAATGCTGTATATCCAAGCGAGTTTTGTGAGGTCCAGTTCTGCCTGTACAGTATTTTTCAAATACATCAAGGTCTGAGTGGACCAGCATTTCTCACAAGTTTAGAGATAACCCATTGCACTTGCTGTGAGCAAGCCTTCCCCAATTATCTCTACGTAAGGCAGTATTTTCATGTACAATGGGATGCAAAAGTTTGGGCAACCTTGGTAATGGTCATGATTTTCCTGTATAAATCGTTGGTTGTTACGATAAAAAAAAAAAGTCAAATATATCATATAGGGGACACACAGAGTTATATTTGAGAAGTGAAATGAACTTTATTGGACTTACAGAAAGTGTGCCAGAATTGTTTAACCACTTAAGTACCAGCGGGCGTTACAGACCAGCTCAGCTCGTCCAGTAACGCCATGGTGGATTGCTCAGGCCCTGGTGGGCCGATTTGCATAATTTTTTTTTTAAACACACAGCTAGCACTTTGCTAGCTGCGTGTTTTCCCGATCGCCGCCGATCCGCCGCGAAAGAGGGCCCCCCCTCAGACCCCTTGCGCAGCCTGGCCAATAACCGCCAGGCTGCGCTATGGGGTGGATCGGGACTCCCCCTGACGTCATGAAGTCAAGGACGTTGATGTTGTTAGTCCGATCGTCGCCATGGCGACGGGGGAAGCCCTACAGGAAATCCCGTTCAGAACAGGATTTCCTGATGGGTATTAACGCCGGCGGCGATCGCAAGGGTGGGAGGGAGAGAGCAGGGAGGAGGGGAAATTATGTAGCTAGCACTAGCTACATGGGGGAGAAAAAAAAAAAAAAAAGTAAAAAAAATCCTCCCATGGCCTTGCGCCGCACGTAATCAAAACGCCAGGGAGGTTAAGGACCAGAGACCGCTGATACAGAATGGGTCTCTCAACTTTGACAATATAGCAGGTGTTTTTCTTGGAATGCTGTGTTCTTTTTCCTCCATGCATAACTCTCTTGTTATGCCCAAATAACTCAATTTTAGTTTCATCAGTCCACAGCACCTTACTCCAAAATGAAGCTGGTTTGTCCAAATAAGCTGTAGCATACCTCGAGCAGGTGTGTGTGCTGTGGGCGGAGAAAGTCTTCCTCTGCATCACTCTCGCATACAGCATCTCCTTGTGTAAAGTGTGCCGAATGGTTGAACGATGCACAGTGACTCCATCTGCAGCAAGATGATTTTGTAGGTCTTTGATGCTGGTCCGTGGGCAGTGCAGTTTCTAGGCTAAAATGCACCCAGGGCGAGGGTGTAAAAATTGCACCCCCTGGAGCAAGGTATGGGTGCCCGCAGTATAGGTTAGCCAGGTCTAGTTGCACTCAGTATAGGTCCCCCCAGTATAGGTAGCCAAGAATAGGTAATCCAGTATAGGTAGCCAGCTATAGGCGCCCAGTATAGGTAGCCAGGCATAGGTGAGCCAGTATAGTTGCCCCTGGTATAGGTTAGTCAGGTAGGTGCCTCCAGTATAGGTAGCCAGTATAGTTGCCCCCAGTATAGGTTAGATAGGTAGATGCCCCCAGTATAGGATAGTTAGGTAGGCGCCTGCAATATAGGTAGCCAGTATAGTTGCCACCTGTATAGGCTAGCTAGGTAGGTGCCCCCAATACAGGTTAGATAAGTAAGTGCCCCCAGTATAGGTTTGATAGGTAGGTGCCCTACAGTATAGGTTAGATAGGTAGGTGCCCCCGGTATAGGTTAGATTAGGTAGGTGCCCCCCAGTATAGGTTAGATAGGTAGCTGCTCCCCAGTATAGGTTAGATAGGTAGCTGCTCCCCAGTATAGGTTAGATAGGTAGCTGCTCCCCAGTATAGGTTAGATTGGTAGCTGCTCCACAGTATAGGTTAGATTAGGTAGGTGTCCCCCAGTATAGGTTAGATAGGTAGCTGCCCCCGAGTATAGGTTAGATTAGGTAGGTGTCCCCCAGTATAGGTTAGATAGGCAGCTTCCCCCAGTATAGGCTAGGTAGGTCTCCCCCCCCCCCCCATAATGGAGGGGGAAGCCAGAGCCGCGGGGAGGGCAGCCCGACCTCTCCCCGGGCCACCCTCCGTGCTCCCCCCCTCAGATGCAGAGTAATTACGCAGCAGGAAGCTCTGTACATAACTACTCACCTCCCTGCGTTCCACTCGCAGCTGATCTCCTCTCGGCATAGACGCTGATACACGCTGCTTCCGGCTAAACAGGAAGCAGCGTGTGTATTAGCGTGTATGCAGAGAGGAGATCAGCTGCGAGTGTAACTCAGGAAGGTGAGTAGTTATGTACAGAGCTTTCTGCTGCGTAATTACTCTGTATCTGAGGGGGGAGCACGAGGGGTGCCCGGGGAGAGGGAGGGCTGCCCTCCCCGCGGCTCCCTCTCCTTTACAGCGCCCCCTCACAACAGCGCCCAGGGCGCCCGCACGGGCCGCACGGCCCTAAAAACGGGCATGTCTGTGGGTTGACTGACTGTTCTCAACATTCATCGCTTCTGTCTGAGATTTTCCTTGGTCTGCCACTTCGTGCCTTAACTTGAACTGAGCCTGTGGTCTTCCATTTCCTCAATATGTTCCTAACTGTCGAAACAGACAGCTAAAATCTCTGAGACCGCTTTCTGTATCCTTCCCCAAACCACAATGGTGAACAATCTTTGTCTTCAGGTCATTTGAGAGTTGTTTTGAGACCCCCATGTTGCTACTCTTCACAGAAAAATAAAAAAAAGCAATCGACCCCCTTAAATACTCTTATATTTGGATTCGCCTGTGTATGTAGGTCAGGGGTCACTGAGCTTACCAAGCCAATTTGAGTTCCAATAATTAGTTCTAAAGGTTTTTGTTTTTTTTAATCAATAAAATGACAACAGTGCCCAAATCTAGGCACCTGCCTAATTTGTTTAAACAATTATTGTGCACTTTCTGTAAATCCAATAAACTTAATTTCACTTTTTAAATATCACTGTGTGTCTCCTAAATGATATATTTAACTGACATTTTTTTATCGTAACAACCAACGATTTATACAGGAAAATCATGACGATTAGCAAGATTGCCCAAACTTTTGCATACCACTGAAACAGTTGCATACTCTGAAATAGTCTTGCATCCTCACTCAAGTACAGCTTTGTAAACCAAGAGGGGTCTTTAGATTAAAGTGCAGAGGGAAGCCCTAACAGTTATGTCATGAAGGGTCAAGAGTAATGCTTCTCACCAGTCTTCTGCTGTCTAATTCTCATACTTGCTGCATAATTTCAGTTTGTGCTTGAAGGGTTTTTTTTAGGAAAGAAGTGGGTTCTTTGCTGCTCTTCTTGAAACAAGGCATTGTCCAAAAGGCTTCACCCCACTGTGCAAGCAGGTGTAGTCACACCCACTGGATACCAATTTTAAGCAAGCTATGCACTGGTGGCAACACAATTCTGTAGTTGGCTCCAAAGGAGGAGACAGTCCTGGGACTTGCTAGACATTCTTGAAACAAAAGCATTGTTGGGGACCCCATTATTCGCCTCCTCCTTTCCCTTACAAATCCAGATTACACTCAGCAGGGTCTTATGTGATCCAGGCAGGACACAGAAGGCAGCACCAGGCTCTACACTCTGGACTTCTCCCGTTGGCGCCTCTCTTCCTCGTTCCATGCAGGCACCGCCATAGCTGGAGGGGAGGGGACACACCCTTACAGGCTCTCAGGCAATCACCCCCTTTGCATCTATGGAAGCGCCGGCCTGGTTTAGGATTGCTTGCAATTGAAATAAATACGTTTTGTACAGTTAATAAACAAGGATCATATTTAACTACTTTCTAAAGGGATCTAGTTTTTCTTTGAGTTTGTTACACTGATGGATTTACTATAGGGACCCCAATTTATTTTGGGTGCAGAGAAATGTTCAGGTGAGCAGGAGCTGGGAGCCGGAGCCATTTGTTGGTTCAGCACTAGGAATATATGAAAGTCACATTTCCTTTATTGACATCCTGGATACCATAGACAAGACAAATAAAATAGGACTGGCTACACGCCATCTACAGGGTGCTGCTCTGCCACAGGCATCAAAAGCTCATAGCCTAACAGAAAAATACATGAATAACAAATGGGTGAAGGGATAAAGGGGCACCACCAATGTCACATAAAGTCACTGATATAAATATAGAAACCTGTATATGGATTCACACTGATCGAGGTTGTGAAAACCCTTCTATAGGATGTGAAACTCTGGCTTCATAAGTAATTATAATCTGTAAAAGGTTCCATAAAGTCAGTTTGCAGAAAGATGCTGGTACCTGTACAGTCCATATTTTTAAAACCATTGAAGGTACAAACAGGTTTCTTTTCTCTTTTGGGCCCAAAACTCACGCATGTGCGGTATGGAACCTCCTGTCTTCATAAAGAGGGGGGGGGGGGGGGTAGGACCGAGGACACGGAGAGATAACAGGGAAGGCGATGGGTTCTATTTTGCGGTCTATGTAACACCACTACTTCCTCCTTCAAACCCGGAAAGAGGAAGTAGTGGCGTTACGTGGGATCCCGAGTGGAACACACCAGCTATAGGCGACAGCATAGGCAAGTTAACCACACATCTGCCGCCGGCAAGCGCTATCCATTTTAAAATTTTGATTACCGGGAGCTACATACTCATAGCTAACGTCACTACCTGGCATATCTTTTTCAACGGTGAGACTACAAACCTCCAAGTGGCTGTGGCTCTCTGTAACACCTATCAAGTCAGGTTTCTTTAATAAACATTTCTGATCTGTTTGAAAGGGTTAAAAGAAATCTGTGCCTAAACTGGGGCTTAAGAGTCTGCAGAGAGAATCCATTTCAGTTGTTTAGTTCTGGTGGTTGCCTCATTACTGAAAGATGCGCAGTGCGCTGCATTAATAGAAGCTGTTCACCTAGTAGCGCCCTCTGTTGGGCATTGGGTAATGACAGCTGTTAGTGTTCACAGCTGAGATACAGAGCAGCTCCCCAGAAACGTTATCAGTGACCGGCAGCCGTGTACAAAAGGAGAAACGGCTGCCAAATCCCGGCAACGATGTGTGAGCCCAGCCTGTGTTTGGCAGACGCTCGATGCCACTCTGCCAGTTACACTCAACACCTCTAATCCCCCAACTACAGGATCAACTCTGATCCAATCCCCCGGAAAAAAAAGTGTCTGCTGCTTCTGAACTGGCTTCCTGGGCCTTAGTGCCAACCTTGTTCCTGTTCTTTCATCTTTTTCTTCTCCAGTTTCTTCTCCTTCACACTGCGCAGATTGGCCTTCCCAATCCCTCCTGCCTGGCGGATGGACTCCAGCAGGGATGCCCGGCCATCTGAGGGCTTCACCACCTCTTTCGGGGCTCCTTGGACAACAGCTGGTAGAGGGAAAAAGAAGAAGAAAAAAAAGGAAAACAAAAAAAGGAAAAAAAAGAAGGTATTATAGGCTGACATGATTCTCTTGCAAGCCAACATTACCTTAGCAGTAGGAATGAACAACAGTGGAAATTAAAGGAAAATATCAATGAACATGTTTTTTTCAATTCAGATAAGAAATGTTTGGGAAGTGCTGCTAAGTACTGGTGTATACATTTGAATCCTTATCTCTTTGTTTACAGTTATCTAATTCCATCCACGCTGTTCTGAGGGCAGTCTTCTCTAATCTGATGCCAGAGTGAGACAGAGTGAGGGGGAATTCCCTCATAGTGCATCTGTTAATCCTGTGTGTGCAGAGAGCTCAGTCAGAGCTTTCTCTCAGAGAGCAGAGGAAATGTATCTTATGTGCAACATAAAAATTTGTAATTGTGTGTGTGAAACCTGATACTTGACAGGCTTTTGTTTTCATAAAACGCTGCTTCAATATTACACTGTTCTTAGTCAGACTGCAGAGATTAACGTATGCAAATGACCCATTCTAAACGTAGCTAAAATCTACACACATGAACCATGAAATGTAGGGAAATGTTTACACTGCTCCTTAGACATTATTTGCACTTGGGTATTGATAGTGTTCCTTTAAGTAGGCTGTCTAGTTGGTACAGTGTACAGGACCAGTCCTATGAAGTAAGACCCACTCACCAGAATCGCCATTCTGACTGTCAGCTCCGACTGGCACAGGAGGTCCAGTAAACAGTTGTGGTGGTGGAGGAGCAGGTGGTGAGGCAGAAGGTGGCGCAGGTGGAGGAGGAGGAGGCGGCGGTGGAGGAGGGGGAGGGGGAGGTGGCGGTGGGAGGAGCTGTCCATCTTGAGCATCTGAAATGGAAAAATATTTTCGTGTCAATACAATCGTTATTAAACTGCCATGTGCATAGATCACTGCTGTACAAGTCTGTTATTCTAAATGATTTAAAAAATAATAAATTTCATTTCAATCTGCAGAAAATTAAGACATTTCCAAAACTGGCTATAAGCACACAACAGAAATATGATGTTAAAGTCCTGTAAAGTTCAACTACACACTTTTTTTCCTGTTTAAACTAATTAGCAGAACTGGATTTTTAGGTTCATTTTCCACTGCAAATCGGGATTGCAATTGCAATTTTTGCAGTTTGGAAATTTTTTCCCTTTTTTGCATAACATGATTTTCTTGCATTCCTATCATCTTACCTTAAACACATAAAAAATGCCATTGAGCCCATTGGATTACACGGTTAGATAGGGATGAGTAAGAACAGTTATGCAAGAAGCAAACTGCAACCGCAGGTATGGGGGGGGGGGGGGGGTGCTGCATAGAGGGTGAATAAAGTGTTCTCGAGGCAAATCTTTGGTTTGAAAGAGCACAGTTGCCTCTGGATCCTGTAGAGTTGTCCCTGCTGTCCTCTGGTCACCCGTTGCTGAGTGCGGCCCCCGAAGATTACCGACAAGGGTTTGCTTGTCAGTAGGAACATCAGGCCGCATTCCTCTTCATGCACCCTGCAAAGTACGCCATAGCTGCTCGTGCACGAGCAGCTCCACACTACTGGGCAGACACGGGAGTGCCAGAAGAGGGGCTTAGCTCTGATGTTAAGGAGGATCCAGACAAGCGGCGGCAAGTGCAAAGAGGACCCGGGAAGCCTTTATGGGATCCAGAGGCTTCCCTCTTAGGCAAGCATTTCCTTTTTAACTAGAGCTTTCGGCTCAGGTAAACTTTAAGTTACCTGTATCGCTGTCTCTTGCTACCATCTTGCACATTCTGTTCCCTCTTCCTGAGACTTCCTCCTTCACAGCCGAACTTCCAGCTGTGAAAGAGGAAGAGGTGTTGTGAAGATGGAGCGCAGTGGCAAGAGGCAGCGATACAGGCAACCCTCTCTGTCTCGGCCCCTTCCTTGGACACACCCAGCTAATTGCTCATCCTTCCTGATGGAAACGTGTTGCCACAATTTACGTTATGTTACCATGTCCTAGCATTGTGTGGAAATGATCTGTAAAACACAGCAGAGTGCACACAGTGGGCAAAATGAGCCTTACACTGGCTAAATAAATCCAGATTGCCAACTGATCGAACCGTCAGGCAGGGAAAGCACAAAATATGAAAAGCTGGAATAAATATTTCCCAATCCCACAAATAAAACAAAGCATTTTAGACAGCAACACTTTAAGGCGGCGTTTGATCATTAAAGTGAATAGGAACTAGAGAAAAAAATGAACCAGATACTTACCTAAGGAGAGGGAAGGCTCTGGGTCCTACAGAGCCTTCACATCCTCTCACGGTCCCAGTTCCAGCGCTGGCTACCTGGCAGCAGTATTCAACCAATTTGGTCAAATACTGCTCTGTCCGCCACCGAAGGGAGGCTTCAGAAGTCTATAGGAGCCCGAGTGCTTCCAGAGACGGGTGGCTCCAACCACAGCTGAGGGTTCAAACACGGGAGCCAGAGCTTAACTGAGAAGACTGGGAGAGTAGCGGAAAGGCTCAATAGGACCCCAAGCCTTTTATTTATTTATTTTTTGCTTCCTATTAGCTTTCATGAGAGATTTATTTATAGTCTTTATACATCGCCAACTTATTACGCAGGGCAGAGAGACGGAGGGAATCTCATCTAATGTTATTTTGCCAAACAGGCCTTTAAAATTAAACCCACTACCCCATAACAATCATTGCCTAAAAATGTATACAAATAGATAGAGACACTGTACACTATATATGGAGGTGCCCCGTGATATTGGGACCAAGTCTCTCGCTTCCTGTAGAAAATTTGGAGGAGCTTCCAAAAGGATCCTCTGCTGTCCTCCTTGCACTACACTATCGGGGGCTAGCAAACGGAGAAGAAAGCTAGGGTTCTGGACAGAGAACGTGTTATTTTGTCGGTCACCTGATTACACAGCCAGTTGGGAATGCATGGGCAAATGCCAGAAGAGAAGGAGAAAAGCTTAACAGGTCACTGGAGGTCATTAGGAGTTTGGTAACTTTTCCTTGGGAAGGTGGTGACACCTGTCTAATCTGACTCTCTCCCTTCCTCTAGCAGTGCTCCCCAACCCTGTCCTCAAGGCCCACCAACAGTGCATGTTTTGTGGAAATCCACTGAGGTAGATAATCAGCTCTGCTGAGACACTAATTACCCCACCTGTGCATGGTTGTGGTTTTCTGCAAAACATGTACTGTTGGTGGGCCTGGAGGACAGGGTTGGGGAATTCTGCCTATGAGTTTCTGATTATAGAGAAATTTGGAGGCAACCTGGAGGTTCCAGTAGGATGCTGGTGTGACCCAACTCCTGGTTGAACCCTGACAGAAAGATATGATCCCTAGAGGTCTCAATGTACACTAGATGCCAGCAGGTGACTTAACCCAAAAAGTCCCACCTCTACTTCAAGTCACTTCTGGATACACTGACACTTTGGTATCTGAACTCAGTTCTGTTATATAGTTACATAGTTATTTGGGTTGAAAAAAAGACATACGTCCATCGAGTTCAACCAGAGAACAAATTACAACACTAGCCTGCTCCCTCACATATCCCTGTTGATCCAGAGGAAGGCGAAAAACCCTTACAAGGCATGGTCCAATTAGCCTCAAAAGGGAAAAAATTCCTTCCTGACTCCAGATGGCAATCAGATAAAATCCCTGGATCAACATCAATGGGCATTACCTAGTAATTGTAGCCTAGTAATTGATGTCTTTCAACGCAAGGAAAGCATCTAAGCCCCCTTTAAATGCAGGTATAGAATTTGCCATAACTACTTCCTGTGGCAATGCATTCCACATCTTGATCACTCCTAAATAAATGGCTAAAACGTTTTTCCTCCGTGCGCAGATCATGTCCTCTAGTCCTTGGAGAAGGCCTAGGGACAAAAAGCTCATCCGCCAAGCTTTTATATTGTACTCTGATGAATTTATACATGTTAATTAGATCCTGTGTAAGGCGTCTTTTCTTTAGATTAACAGGTAGTACGTTTTCCATACCTGGCTTCAAAGGTTCTACAACTTCGATACTAAATGTTGGAAGCTCTGGAATAGGACCCCCTGGAGCTGATGGAGCAATACCAGGTCCGAGGTCAGCGCTGTACATGAGGTCATCGGCCACACCAGGCAGGTCTGGTAGATAATAAGGAACATCAATCTCTGGAACCTGGCCCAGGTCTGGCACATAGAAATAATTCTCTGCAGTCTATGGATAAAACAAGACAGACAACAGGATTAGATTCACCAATTACATATCTACCTGAGCACTATATGGCCTTATACACTCACCTACAAGATCAAGGGAGGGGTCCACACAGAGACTTGTACAGGAAAAGTGTACTATTTACTATCCACTCACACATATGTATGGTTAGATGCAAGCATCTGACCTTTCCTATTTATGCCTGTCCTTGACAAATGGGACCTGTGTAGCCCAGAAACGATCGGCAGTGTATGGTCAGATGCTTGTATGTGTGTGATGGGACAATAAATAGTACACTGTTCCTGTACAAGTCTGTGTGCGGACGCCTCCATTGATCTAGTGGATAATTGCTTCAGGATCCAGTACCAGCAGCTGCTAGATACAGGTGTGCGGCTCTTTTCTTTACATCTTATACACTCACCTGCCGCTCCAGTTGTTCTCTCTTACTGATGGAGAAAGGGGCATCGAACAGTCGGTCCTCATCTTCTCCCTCAAGAGCCTGGTTTGTGCGTGTTACCACACCGGCCAGGGGGTCCAGAAGAACATACTTCTTATAGCTGTAGACAGAGTACAAGAAAAATAACCAACAGCCAACTCTGTGGCTTAGAGGCGTACATTTGATAATAGGCTCGTTGAGAAGAATGCAGGAAATAGCCGGTAGCAGATTAATAATAAATTTGCCAATATTCTACTACTTAATTCATATAGTAAAATATTGGTAATATTTACTGACATTTTACTACTCTCATACTGAACCCCCGCAGGTTGTGTGCCTAACCTAACACCACCAACCCCCCTCCCCCTCGCCTAATCTTAACCCTCCTTCTCCAGTTGTGCCTAACCTTTACCCTCTCCCCTGATGGGCACCTAACCTTAATACCCCCCCACAGACACATGATCTTGACACCCCCATACTTGCCCTACCATGGTTGATGACATCCTGTTGAAAAGGGTGCCTGCTATGCAAACTGTGGCTACAAATGGAGGCGTGGAATGTAGCTGCACTTTGCATAGTGGGAAGCCCCGCTACTCACTATGTTAACGGATGGCCTTTTCAACAAGAGGTGTCTTGCACCCTTTTTGACTGAGGTAGAATAGATAAAATGTACTACAATTAAAAAAAAGAATCTTAAATTTTTGTATGACTCATAATTTCCTCAGAGATTAACCACAAGAGATAGCAAAAAAGTCCAAGTGCATCTACTGTCGGAAAACACCAGGTTCGGCTCCAGAATGTACTGAAAATCATGCGAATTTCAGATGCATTCAGCGATTTCCCCTACCAGGATTTTCATATAAATATGAAATAGCTGCGAAACAGACACATTGCTGCATGTCATTTATCATCTGGCTCAGAGAGTGTGGTGCATACTGACAATATGGGGTGATTAACAAAGTTTTTCTCTTACCTCCTCCATCTTGCCCGCGGCGATTGAAGACACCCAGCTCCTGTGGGCGGCTTCCTCTACTGCCGGCTTCTAATGACGCGTCATCGATGACGCGTCATTAGAAGCCGGCACTAGAGGAGGCCGCTCACAGGAGCCGGATGTCTTCAACCGCCGCGGGCAAGATGGAGGAGGTAAGCTACTGCCCACTGCCGCTGCATACACAGGGGGGACCCGGCGATGTAAGCGGGGGCTTAGACATGTAAGCGCGAGGTAGGATAAACACATATCGGTGACCCAGGCACAGGGGGAAACATGGGGGGGGAGGACAAGGCACAGAGGGGGCATACCAGAGGACATGGGGGGCAGACCAGAGGGCACAGGGGGACCAGAGGGGGCAGACCAGAGGGGGCATACCAGAGGACACGGGGCAGACCAGAGGGCGCAGACCAGAGGGCACAGGGGGGACCAGAGGGGGCATACCAGAGGGCACAGGGGACCAGAGGGGGCATACCAGAGGGCACAGAGGTGACAAGAGGACACAGAGGGGGCAGACCAGAGGGCACAGGGGGACCAGAGGGGGCAGACCAGAGGGTACAGACCAGAGGGCACAGGGGGGACCAGAGGACACGGGGCAGACCAGAGGGCGCAGACCAGAGGGCACAGGGGGGACCAGAGGGGGCATACCAGAGGGCACAGGGGACCAGAGGGGGCATACCAGAGGGCACATGGGGGACCAGAGGGCACAGAGGAGGCAGACCAGAGGGCGCAGACCAGAGGGCAGAGGGGGGACCAGAGGGGGCATACCAGAGGACACGGGGGCAGACCAGAGGGCACAGAGGGAGCAGACCAGAGGGCACGGGGGGACCAGAGGGGGCATACCAGAGGGCACAGGGGACCAGAGGGCACAGAGGGGGCAGACCAGAGGGCACAGAGGGGACCAGAGGGTACAGACCAGAGGGCACAGAGGGGACCAGAGGGTACAGACCAGAGGGCACAGGGGGGGGGGGGACCAGAGGACACAGAGGGGGCATACCAGAGGGCACAGGGGGACCAGAGGACACAGAGGGGGCAGACCAGAGGGCACAGGGGACCAGAGGGGGCAGACCAGAGGGCACAGGGGGACCAGAGGGGGCAGACCAGAGGGCACAGACCAGAGGGCACAGAGGGGGCAGACCAGAGGGCACAGGGGGGACCAGAGGACACAGAGGGGGCAGCCTAGAGGGCACAGGGGACCAGAGGGCACAGAGGAGGCAGACCAGAGGACACAGAGGGGGTAGACCAGAGGACACAAAGGGGGTAGACCACAAGGCACAGAGAGGACCAGAGGACACAGAGGGGCAAACCAGAGGGCACTGGGGGGGCAGACCAGAGGACACAGGGGGAACATCACAGGACAAAGGGGGGAGACCAGAGGGCACAGAGGGGAGTCCACAGGACACAGGGTAGGAGACCAGAGGACACTTGGGGTAGACAGGGGGAGATAAGGACACATGAGGTACACAGGAGGACACCATTTGGGGGAGGACATGTACAAGATGCTCCTGAAATATGGACACACCAGGTTTAGTTTATATTTTTTTCCCTGTTTCTTGCCCTCTAAACCTGGGTGCGTCTTCTATTCCGGAGCGTCTTATACGGCGCGAAATTATTTTGCTAGATATTTTTTGCAGTTCGAGTGCGGATTATGACTCTGTTCCACATACCATAATTTTTGTATATTCGGTGTATAAATCTATAAGAATACATTAAAAAAAATAAAATATTTGGAATTGGATTCTACAAATCCATATTGTTGTAGGACAGTGACAGACCGAAAAATTGTAAAATTTAAAATATGTGCAAACATATACGAATAAGAAGTACGTTTTTTTCCCAGAGTAAAATGAGCCATAAATTACTTTTCTTTCATGTTGCTGTCACTTACAGAAGGTAGTAGAAATCTAAAAACCGACGAGTTTTGGACTAGCCCATCTACTCATGGGGGAATCTCAGGGTTTTGTTTATTTTCAAAAGCACTTAGTGAATGGCAGTTGCTCTGTCCAACTGCCAAAGAAGATTCAGAAAACGGTGCTGTTAGCACGGCTTTTCGTTGCGGTTATCGCGCAAGTTTATCGTGAAACCGCGACCGTTACCGCGTGAAAAGTTCACATTAAAGCGTGAACGCAATTTTTTTTAGCCATAGTGCCCATTTAATTGAGCCCAGTGTAACTCCACTAGCAACGCAACGGGTACAGACCTTTGAAACACCTTTTTAGACAGTATTATAAGCCAACCCAAGAATCTCTTCAGCCACTAACTGACCAAGCTCTACTACCTGCAGAATCTGACATAGGAACTCTTTGCAATGCATTACCTCAGTCTCTTCATCATCCTGCTGGGCTTTAAAAAGGTCACAAGGTGAGGGGTCTTATATTTTTCATTAATCACTTTACATCAGCACCATGTGACCAGTCTAAGCAGGACAATGAGATCACCACATCATCCCTCCCATGGACCACATAGGGAGACCCAGCCATACCTGCCTGTCTCACGGCAAGCTCATTTTTACGCTCCACCAATCCCTATACCACCATCAAAATCTCCCCTCCCCCACTACTTACAGATTCTCGGTTGTGTTGAACAGCAGCAGTGCGCTGACTGAATTGATGTTTCGAGGAAGGCTGCCCAGTCCTTCCTCTGCCCCGTCCTCCTCATGGTTCTTGGAGCCTATATACACAGGGTAATACTTCAACTTCTCCTGTAGGGGACAGACATTAGCTTAAATTGTAACTGCAGTTACCAGACTGGTATTATCTAAAGCGTAGTGGTTCAATTCAATAAATGTTAAAACATTCTGCTCCCTGTACTTCCTACAGACATGGCATGGGGTGTGCAGGTCTGATGACATACATCTTACACATTTCCCCCTGCTAGACTTTCCATATATTCACCAGAAGGATCAATCACTCTAAGATCTGCAAGTAGTGACTTCTTTGCACTGCCTTGGGTTGGATTTTCCTTATGGAGGAGGAGGAAAGAGGGAAAGGAGACTGCAGATCAGTACACAGCAGTCCTTGTCACCACTGACAATCTGCACCAAAAAAAAAAAAAAAAAAAAAAAAAAAAAAAAAAAAAAAAAACACACCATATTGCAAAAAGGAAGCATTTAATATAAAATTTTAAAAGGATAACTGAAGTCTGAAGAATATGGAGGCTGCCATATTTATTTCCTTTTAAATATATAATACCAGTTGCCTGGCAGCCCTGTTGATCTATTTGGCTGCAGTAGTGTCTGAATACCACCAGAAACACGCATACAGCTAATCTTGTCAGGTCTGACAATGTTAAAATGCCTGATCTGCATATGCTTGTTCAGGGTCTATGGCTAAAAAGTATTCTGCTAGGTTCACACGATGATTTTTTTTAAGCAGATTTACTCTCCGATGGATTTTCTTATCTTTTTGTACCAATTTCCATTCACTTCTATGGACATGATGGAAATTATCTATCGAACCATCTATCTGCCAAACTATGTTATGGTGTGTACCTAGCATTAGAGGCAGAGGATCAGCAGGACCGCCAGGAAACTGGTGTTGCTTAAAGAGAACCAGAGATGAAGCAACCTCATGTATTTTACCTTATAAATCAGTGGGAACATGACAGTAAACACCTAATCTGCTCTTTGTTACATTGTTCTCTGTTTAATTTGCCTGTTATCACCTCTAAGATAAGAATCCCGACTAAGCAGTCGGTCTGGCTTTGCTACAGAATAATTATAGCTGAGACTGTGTTCTTTGCTGTCTTCAAGTCCAAGCCTGCCCCCTGCTGGCTTTGCTCAGGAATCATTATAGCTGAGTCATTATAGCAAAGCCAGAATCAATGCTCAGTCCGGGATTCTTATCTCAGCTAGATAACAGACACTTTTAGCAGTGAGGATGGAACAGAGAGCATGGTAAATGTTTTCTCTAATGTTCCCACTGATTTCTATGGTAAAATACACAAGGGTGCTTCGTCTCTGGTTCACTTTAAGGCTGGTTTCACAGTGGGACGTTAAAGTCCCACGTTACAGCAGCCAGTAACGCAACCTAACTCACAGCACTGTAAATTCAATGGGCTGTTCACAGTGCACACATTGCGTTACATAGTAACGCAGCAGGTTTAAACAAAGTGCTGCATGCTGTACATTATACTGGGCTAAGCCACGTTAGACTGTTTGCACATGCTCAGTAATGTTGGAGGAGGAGGTCTCCCCTCCTCCTCTGCGGCCAGCCACATGGCTAATATTCACTGCACTGTGGTGACTCGTGGTGGGACTGTAGTGTTGTCCGGATCATGAACAAATCATTCATCTGATCCGGATCTTTTTTGTGAGTTGAATCATCCGGATCACCACAATGAAAGATTCGGTTCACAGTGGATGTCTGTCTGGAAGAAACCGGAACATACATAATGTACAGTGCAGGGAAAGTCCTGTCCTGCTAGTCATTTCACCCAGTCTGCTTCCCTAGTAAAATGATTCAAATGATCAATGATCCGATACAAATGATCCGAATCCTTAAAAAGATCCGGACTTCCTATCACTATCCTGGAGTGGCTGCTTTGAGAGCTGCATAACGCAGCTCAATCTGACGTCCAACTTCAACACCACCATGCGTTGCGTTAGGGGCTTGTTATGCGACCATAACGTCCCCTAAAACGCAACGTCTTGGTGGGAAAGTAGCCTAAAAGGAAATAAACATGGCAACTTCTATATCCCTTTCTCTCTCAGTTTTCCTTTTTAACTAATGGAACATCTATAACATGCAAACACAAAACAGAAGGTATATGAATTAAGACCTAAGAAACTTCAAGTGTGCAAAAGTCAGGTGTAAGTCCAAAGCTGCTGGTCTAATGCCTGGTACACACAATGAGATTTTCTGGTAGATTTACTGCCAGATCGATTATTTCCAATCGATTTTACAATCAAATTTTCCATTTACTACAATGGAAAAAAAGATTGATTGTAAAATCGATTGGAATTCAGATCGGACATGTTGGAAATAATCGATCTGGCAGTAAATCTACCAGAAAATCTAATAGTATGTACCAGGCATTACAAAGGGTGTGTGTGTGTGTGTGTGTGTGTGTGTGTGTGTGTGTGTGTGTGTGTGTGTGTGTGTGTGTGTGTGTGTGTGTGTGTGTGTGTGTGTGTGTGTGTGTGTGTGTGTGTGTGTGTGTGTGTGTGTGTGTGTGTGTGTGTTTTATTAATAATAATAATAAAAAAAAGTTCATGCTGCAAGCTGTACCTACTATGGTATCTGCACTTACTTGCAGTGCCGGCTCATCCAGCGGTCTGTGCTTGCTCTGGATTTTGTGCCGTGGTCTTTTCTCTGTAAACAGGTCCTCAGCGCCAGAAAAGATGGAGGTGTATTCCTGAAGGCGGTCAGGGGCCGGGTATTTAGCACTGGAGAAAACCTGGACAAAAGTCCTAATCAGTGACAAGCTGAAGAGATACATGACATTGCGAGAGCGAAGGAGACACAAACTACTGCAGGGAAATCTCACCAGCGTGGGAGGGGAGGAGACACAAACCACTGCAGGGAAATCTCACTATTGCGGGAGGGAGGAAACACAAACCACTGCAGGGAATTCTCACTATTGTGGGAGGGAAGAGACACAAACCAATGCAGGAGGGGAGGAGACACAAACCACTGCAGGGAATTCTCACCAGCGTGGGAGGGGAGGAGACACAAAAACGACTGCAGGGAAATCTCACTATTGCGGGAGGGGAGGAGACAAACCACTGCAAGGAAGGTGTGGACACACAAAATACTGCAAGGAAATCTCACCATTTTGGGAAGAGCAGCATTATGCTGGATACACACGGTGCGTTCCCGCACTCGATGCGCCCGTCGATTCGTGTCGACTATTATTTCCGGGCATTTCGATGATTGTTAGGTCGATTTACATGTAAAGTATGCCAAATCGACCTAACAATCCATCGAAACGCAAATCGGACATGTCGGAAATAATCGAATCGACGGGCGCATCGAGTGCAGGAACGCACCGTGTGTATCCAGCATTCGGGTCGCTTATATATCATAGCTCAGCAGCCTGCATATATTGAAATGCCCAGGCTTGGTTTTATGTGTATCAAAATGGGCATAAAACACGTTCTGTTGCTATGAGGGGCGATGGAGTGGAACTGATATGACATCACACGGTGGGCAGGGCGAAAGAGAAAAAAGTTTTCACCCGTCACTTGAGCCAGTTGATCCGTCTGGCAGATCGCTTACTGGGTTGCGGTTGGGGCCACTGTACAATCGCCAGATTATTGGCTGTAGCTGACGTTATCGGCCACCTCAGCCGATTATCATCCAGCGTGTGTACTGGGCTTTAACGCTCTCACTTCCTGGAGATCTAGACTGCTGCCTATGGGCTCTCACCTTAATAGCCTTTTTGCTGCCTTTTATCTTCTCTATCTTGGCTTGTGCCAGGCTGATTCGGTCATTGATGTTCCTGAGCTGAGCTCTGTTGGTCTCCACCCTTTGCAGGATCCTGAAAACACAGACAGACGATCGAAAAATCATAGAGTGGGAGGCGGAGCTCTTGCACTATACAAATACTCAGAGACACAGACACTTATGTATTTCTTTTAAGCATTGTTTGCAGACAACTAATAAACCTTTTATTTAAAAAAAAAAAAAATAATAATAATAGTATTAGGTTTTTCACATTTTTACCCAAATAGAGTAGAATAGGCACAATATAAATTCACATATACATACATAAAAACAGGATTACCCATTAACATTCCCCTCCCCCATCCCCCCAAACACCTTCTCCTGAGCACTGATGATATGAACCTCAGCTCATGCAGGTGGCTATATGCCGCCTACAGTCATTTGTGTCCAGTTCCAGTTGTCCTAGGGTGCCTGTAAGTTGTTCTTTGGCACACCAAGAGGTGTACTTAAAGAGACTCTGTAACAAAATTTTCATCCTTCTTTCTTCTATCCTATAAGTTCCTATGCCTGTTCTAATGTGGTATGGCCTACTGCAGCCTTTCCTACTTGCACAGTGGCTGTATTATCTGTTATATGATCTAATCTCTCCTCTGTCGGGCTGAGGCAGTCAAGCTGGAATGTGCTGTGCTGCTTGTGATTGGATAGAAGCTATACACACCCTCTCCAGGCCCCCTGCACACTCTGTATGACTCACACACTGAGCTCCTCTCAGTGTATCACTTGCTAGGTCTTTACAAGCCAGGATTGCAGCAGGGAGTGGCAGAGACAGCACAGAGGGGCCCAGGAGAACATAATGAATAGAATGGTATGCTTTTTATTGTAAGAATTTTAAAGTACAGATTCTCTTTAAATGGTGTTACCTTCCTTCAGATCCCGTGACATCAGTTTGTAACAGAAAGGGCCTCCATCATTGAAAAACAACAAAAGATTGTTCCCTTCTTATACAAACCTGTTTTTTACATTACAAGTATAACCTTTGTAACTCAATTCCCCCCCCCCCAAAAAAAAGGGGGGGGGAAAGAGCAGTATACTTGGGCTTGTCAGGTGGAAACTGTACCTCTATCCCACTAGCCCTGGCCTGTATGAACAACTGCAGGTAATACTTATGACATTTAGGTCCATATGCAATTTACTTCCCCCCCCCCCCCCCCCCCCCCCCAAGTTTTCTCCTAGGTGATAATCTCACACCTTGTCAATACAATGCCTTTTAAAATCTAACAGCAAGCAAGAAAACACTCAAAATAGTTTTGATAGCACTTTTTACACCTACTTTTTCAATTGCAAAATGCTAACAACTTATTTTAAAGAAAAGATGGAAAATCATATCCAAGGAGAATACTCAGGAGGAAAAGTGAATTGCATATGGGCCTGAGGACTGTGACATGGCGCTGGGCTCACATGTACATTTCGTCTTGTATTTGATAGTCATGTGAAGCCCACATTTTCAGAAAACATGAATGCAGCATTAGTTATCCCAAACTCCAACGCAGGACAAACCTCATTTGCACTGTTACATGAAATGTATATACACATCGTTCTTGAAGCAATGATTTTGCTTTGAAAATGCAGTTCTTACATCTATAACTGAGAAAGGTGCCTTAGCAGAGTATCTCTGACTTCCGCATTGCACAAGTCGCAGCAGCCGCCTCAGAGACTCATCCAGCTGCCGGAGTCTCTGCGAGGACTTCATCCTGCTAATTAATGCTAATTACAGGCTGAGATAAGAGAGAGTATTAACATATCTGGAGAAGGTATAAGTGTAGCAAGTGAGTATGTGTGACCTTATCAGGACGGAAAGGAAACAGAGCGCAATTCCCCTGACTGCCAAACACTGACAATCACTCAGTGTCACGCCGGGACTTAAAGAGGAGCTCCGAGAAAGTGCAAGGAAAGAAACTTTTACTCTGGCTAGGATTAGATTCTTCTTCCATTGACGTGCAAGCCAACATAATACAGTAGAGTCCCCGTTATCCAGAACTCAACTAGCCAGCATGACCAATTTAAAAAGAGGAACTTTAGCGAGATCAATAAATGTTTGATATTTGCCATTTTTTTCATATTGTTTGATACACAATCAGCCTGCATTTAATCATGTTTACTGCTGGCAGACATGAAAGAAAATACATAAATAAAAATATGGGGACAAACAAACCAAATTTATACCAGCCTAAAATAATTAAACGGGAACCTGAAGTGAGAAGGATATGGATATTAATTTCCTCTTAAATAGTACCAGTTGCCTGGCGTCCTGTCAAACATACCAGGTTCAGTAGTGTCTGAATCACACACCTGGAACAAGCATGCAGCTAAACTTGTCAGATTTATGCCAGAAACATCTGATCTCCATGCTGGTTCAGGGTCTATGGCTACAAGAATTGAAGTCAGGGGATCAGTAGGAGAGCCAGGCAACTGGTAGGTTTTAACATAAAAGGACAACTGAAACGAGAGGTATATGGAGGCTGCCATATTTATTTCCTTTTAACCGCTTACGGATGGCGGTGATTAAAATGTACGTCCTGTTTTGATCCCCTAATACCTGTCAGGGCATACAGTTCACTTCACCGCCACCGTGCAGTCTCGCTTCCGATGATCTCGTCACTCTCTGCTCGCGGCAGCTCACTCCCCCTGCCTTCGCTATGGCGGCAGAGCTCTGTGAGCCGGTCAGGAGCTGATTTCATTGGTTCCTGACCCTGCCATCAATGTAAGCAACTCCCATTGGCTTACACTGATCACACGGTCAGGAGCCAAAGAAAGCATCTCCTGACTGGCTTTCAGAGCTCTGCATCATAAGAGAGGGCAGAGTGGGCGACCTGAGGTTCCTGGTGTGCAGCGTGGACATCGGCTGTGGCGGGTATGTGCAGCGATTCGCCGGTATCCGGCAGTTTCTTGCACCAATGGTCTCTGGTCCTTAAGGGGGCAGAGACCGCGGGTACTTAGGTGGTTAAGCAATACCAGTTGCCTGGAAGTCCTGCTGATCCTCTGCCTCTAATCGTTTTAGCCATAGACCCTGAACAAGCATGTAGATCAGGTGTTTCTGACATTGTCAGATCTGACCAGATTAGCTGCATGCTTGTTTCTGGTTTCGATTTATACACTACTACAGCCATATAGATCAGCAGAACATCAAGCAATGTGAACTGTTTAAAAGGAAATAAATGTCAGCCTCCATATTCTTCTAACTTCAGTTGTCCATTAATTATACATATCAACCTCCATATCACTCTCACTTCAGGTTCCCTATAACTCGAATGGTACAGAGTTAAGATGTACACATTTTCCAGTGCCATGGGAAAGGGATAGATAGCGGAACCTGTCGGCACATCTGCATTGCTGTACCTGGTAAAGATGTCATTGGACACAGTCTGCAGGTGTTGTAGTGTGTCTGTGATCTGCTGTATGGTCTCTTCTCTGCGGAGGTCCGGCTGTATCAGAGGCACAGAGTAGGCCTGCTTCTCCACTGCAAGCCTCTGAGGCATGGTGACAGCGCCTCCTGCTGGAAAGGCAAACAAAAAGGAGCATTAATGTTTCAATTACAGTGCTGCCCATAATTATTCATACTCCTGGCAAATTTTGACTTAAAGTTACTTTTATTCAACCAGCAAGTAGTTTTTGCATGAAAAATGACATAAGTGTCGACCAAAAGAGAATAAGACGATGTACAAGAGGCATTATTGTGGTAAAAGAATCTTCTCAGCTTTTTAATTTACATTTGAGCAAAAAGTGTCAAGTCCAAAATGATTCATACCCTTCACAAACTGTCAGGGCCCGTTTCCACTTGCGGTTTCCGTAGAGTTTCCCCGCAGGCAAATCGCGTGGTGAAACTGCCATAGGTAACAATGGCCCCGCCAGATGAATTGCTTGCATTAGCGATTTGGCCGGCATTTCCATCCGAATTGGTGAGAATCCCATAGCCATGGCACGGCTGATGGGATTAGTCTGCGTACTCACAGACCTGGAAGTGCCGCAGCGGGTCTCGCAGACGCGTGTGCCTGAAGTGGAAACAGGTCCTCAGGCTGGGTGCACACATAGCAGAAATGCTAGCGTTGTGGAAAACTCATTTTTGCAGCTAATGGAAGTCTATAGGCCGCAGAAAAAAAATGCTTATGCATTTTTTCTATGCGTGCATTTTGAAAACCGCTGGTTTTGTTGCATAATTTTTCAAAAATGCACATAATGAAATTCTACAGAAACACAATGGTATGCGTTTTCTATGCATTTTTTTGCTTAAACTTGATTTGCATTACATGCAAAATGAAAACCCATTAAAAAAAAAAAAAAAAAAAAAAAACACACACAACAAACGCATATGCGTTTTTTTATATGCGAACCGCAAACGCATTAAAATGCATGCAAAACACTTAAAAAAAAAACCATTAACATAAAATATAACATGAAAAGTTGCGTTTTATGTCGTGTGTAGCTAGCCTCACAGTCTGTGGGAAAATCCAAATTTCTTTACCATTCCAAACAGTTCAAGCTGTTCTAAGGCATCCTAATTACCCTGATTAATTGGGAACAGGTGTTTTAATCAACTCAATAGGTGAAAAACAGCAGCTCTCTACAGTTGGTTTGTGGACAGTCATGGCTAATGCTTCATACACACTTGAGATAAAAGTCTTTGGAAAAAGCAAGATCACAGACCAATCTTACCACCCTTCATGTAGTATGAGAGCCATACTCTACACACAGTCTATTCTTTGGAGCTGCACTCCCCATCAGATAAAATCTTTGCAAGATGCTGCACACAAAGATGCCCGTACACACTCAAAAGATTTGTATCTGCAAAAGATCTGTTCCTGCAAAATATCCATTCCTGCAAAATGCATTCATAGTCTATGAGATCTGCAGATCATCATACACACTTGGTTTAACAGACATTCATCTGCAGATCAGATCCACCAGGATGGATCTTCAGATCTGCAGATGATTGCCAGATATGCAGATGAAGTCTGTTAAACCAGGTGTGTATGAGGATCTGCAGATCTCATAGACTATGAATGCATTTTGCAGGAATGGATATTTTGCAGAACAGATCTTTTGCAGATAATGATCTTATGAGTGTGTACGGGCATCTTTGTGTGCAGCATCTTGCAAAGATTTTATCGGATGGGGAGTGCAGCTCCATAGAATAGACTGTGTAGAGCAGGGGTCTCAAACTCGCGGCCCGCGGGCCATTTGCGGCCCGCGATACAATATTTTGTGGCCCCAGGGCCCCAGAGCTTGTAGGGGCCCCCAGTGGCTACAAGAGGAAAAAAAAATTTTTCAAATCGGCCTTATAGTTTTTGAGAAAATCGATTTTAAAGTTGCAAAGGAAAAAAATACACATTTAAAAACCCGCCGACTTTAATGGTTAATAGCAAATCCACCTTAAATGCTAGAAACCCTAAATTTGCAGGATATGTTAAGGAGATCATTAGGAATAAGAGGAAAAAACAATTTTTCAAAAAGACCTTATAGTTCTTGAGAAAATCGATTTTAAAGTTTCGAAGGAAAATAGTATACTTTTAAATGCGGTAAATGTCACTTTTAGTAGCAAGCCTAACGGTAGTGTAATTTTACATGTATCAAAAGAAAGAGCAATACATTTCCTGACAGAGTTTCCAGGGGGTCCATACGCAGCCGCAGCGCTTTGGCCAGGGATCGCTATACAGCCGTAATATGGCTGTATGAAGATTCCGGGCATTTTTTCCTATTTTCCCAATTTTTTTTTTATGTTTAGAGTGGGCGGGCAGAGGCGGCGATCCGCCGCGATTGACGTCAGGAGGGGCAGAGCTGAAGCTGAAAGCTCTGCCCCTTCCAGGAAATGCCGGCGGATTGCCCCCGGGGCGATTTGGGGGCTCTGCAGCCCTCGTTTTGCGGCGGGGACACGTGAACTCCCTTATGCGGCCCAGCCTCATCCTGACTTTGCCTCCTGCGGCCCCCGGGTAAATTGAGTTTGAGACCCCTGGTGTAGAGTATGGCTCTCATACTACATGAAGGGTGGTAAGATTGGTCTGATCTTGCCTTTTCCAAAGACTTTTATCTCAAGTGTGTATGAAGCATAAGACAAAAGGAGCTCAGTGAGGACCTGCGACTGCGCATTGTGGCTGCTCACAAGTCAGGAAAGGGCTTTTTCTAAATGTTTTCGCGTTCCAGTGGCTACAGTGCGAAGTATTATTAAAAAATACAAGTTGTTCCGCACTGTGGAAAATCTCAGAGGATATGGTCACAAGCCAAAAAAATGACACCTGTGCTGGCCAGGAGGATAGCGAGGAAGGTGAAAAAGAATCCAAGGATCACCACCAAGGCCATCCTGGTGAATCTGGGCACTGCTGGTGGAAATGTCTCAAGGCAGACAACCCAACAGACACTGCACACGGCTGGGTTCCACGGATGCAGACCAAGGAGGACGCCACTTCTCCAGATAAGGCACACAAAACCTCGCTTAGCCTTTGCAAATGCTCATCTGGACAAAGAAGAAGACTTTTGGTCTTCTGTGTTATGGTCAGATAAAACAAAAATTGAATTTTTTGATCACAATGAGGTTTCCTTAATTTGGTGTAAAAAAAAAAAAAAAAAAAAAAAAAAAAAAAAAAATGAATCCTTCAACCCAAAGAACACAATCCCCATTGTCAAACATGGTGGTGGGAGCCTGATGCTTTGGGGGTGTTTTTCAGCCAATGGACCAGAGAACCTAATCACAGTAAACGGCAGCATGAAATAAAAAAATAAAAAAATAAAGCGCAATACATGAGGATTCTCAATGACAACATCAGGCAGTCTGCAGAGAAACTTGGCCTTGGGCATCAGTGGACATTTCAGCATGACAATGACCCAAAATACACAGCAAAAGTGGTGAAGAAATGGTTAGCCAACAACAATGTTAACATGTTGGAGAAGCCCAGCCAGAGTCCTGACTTCAATCCAGTTGAGAATCTGTGGAGGTAGGTAAAGATCAGGGTGATGATCCTCTAACCTGACAGATTTGGAGCTCATTGCTAAAGATGAATGGGCAAAATACCTGTAGTGACATGCAAAAAGCTGGTCTGCAATTATAGGAAGCTCTTGATTGCTGTAATAGTCAATAAAGGCTTTTCTATTAAAATTATTGCGAAGGGTATGAATAATTTTATACTGGACACTTTTTGCTCAAATGTAAATAAAACCTGAGAAATGTTTTTTCCCCCCACAATAATGCCTCTTGTACATAGTCTCATTATGTTTTGGAAGACCTCTATGTAATTTCCCATCACAAAATTACTTGCTGGTTGAATAAAAGTAACTAACTCAACATTTGCCATGGGCAGCACTGTACATTAAAGAGCATCTCCCCTCCGAAGTGTGGACATTCGTGCTTTCCATGTGGCCAGGCTGAGATTGAACAGCCCCATATAAGAATTGCTCCTTTCTTATCCTCAGATATCTGTACCAGTGCCTCCCCCCCCACTCTTCCTGACCAACATCAAAATTGATTTTGATTCTTGAAGTGGTTTTATTGTATATTATTGTTTATTGGCGTGTTAAAAAAATAAGGCACCAGCCATTCTATATCTGATTTAATATAAAAGTTAATATAAAAGTGGTCTGAAACTCAGCATTTGTTTTGCTCGAAAAGATTAGTTACAGCCTTAACCTCTTAACGATCACGTAACACGGCGGCAGCCCCAGGACCGCCTAACACCAATTGGCATCATGTCCTGGGGCGGGGTATATATATATATATATATATATTTATTATTATTATTATATCTATATTACACACACATACATACACACACGCACACAGGATCTTCTAAAAAAAATTAGCATATTGTGATCAAGTTCATTATTTTCTGTAATGTACTGATAAGCATTAGACTTTCATATATTTTAGATTCATTACACACAACTTAAGTAGTTCAAGCCTTTTATTGTTTTAATATTGATGATTTTGGCATACAGCTCATGAAAACCCAAATTTCCTATCTCAAAAAATTAGCATATTTTATCCGACCAATAAAAGAAAAGTGTTTTTTAAAACAAAAACAAAAAAAAAGTTAACCTTCAAATAATTATGTTCAGTTATGCACTCAATACTTGGTCGGGAATCCTTTTGCAGAAATGACTGCTTCAATGCGACGTGGCATGGAGGCAATCAGCCTGTGGCACTGCTCAGGTGTTATGGAGGCCCAGGATGCATCAATAGCGGCCTTAAGCTCATCCAGAGTGTTGGGTCTTGCGTCTCTCAACTTTCTCTTCACCATATCCCACAGATTCTCTAAGGGGTTCAGGTCAGGAGAGTTGGCAGGCCCATTGAGCGCAGTAATACCATGGTCAATTAACCATTTACCAGTGGTTTTGGCACTGTGAGCAGCATTCAAACAGTTAAACACAGCACTCTGGGGTTGACTCATTATAGTATATTGTGCTGTTCAGCATGAGGCAACTGGAGGGGCGTGAGGTAATGTAACGCTGCAGCCTATGTGCTCTGCCGCCAGTGTAGTGTGCTTTCTTAAGATGTGCACAGGGCTGTGGAGTCAGAGTTGGAGTCGAGGAGTCGGAGTAATTTGGGCACCCGGAGTCGTTGATTTTATAAACTGAGGAGTCTGAGTCAGATGATTTTTGTGCAAAATCCACAGTCCTGTTAAGTATTAGACTAAGGAGTCGGAGTCAGGGCCATTTTGGGTACCTGGGGTCGGAATTGGAGTCGTGGATTCATAAACCGAGGAGTCGGAAGATTTTGGTACCAACTCCACAGCCCTGGATGTGCATGCTCGTTATAAAATTATGGGCGCTAGTGTGGTACTGATACATCGATACTTGACTAACGTGGCCACTACTATGTTAACTTACGTAGTAACAGTTGCGCTGGTCAAGTATTGCGGTAGTGGAGCTGCACTAGTGCACATTATTTATAACGCGAGCGCCCACCTTAAGAATGCACGCGACACTGCCTGCAGAGTTACATTTATCTCCCACTGAACAGTGCGATATACTATATTGAATCAACCCCTTTGTTCTTCATTGGCAAGCTCATTGCTTAAGTGGGCAGCTTCTGCCCACATCCGAAGAGGTGATAACGTTATCTTTTGTTTACTTTTCTTTGTCAGAGACAAAATAGTAAACATTAGAAAAGTGCTGAACAGAGCTCTCTCTGCTTCTAATATGTGTGCAGTAGAGAAGTGATCACTAGATAGATTTTAATATATAAATACAGCAGCTATGCAATAAAATGCAATAGCAGCTCTAAGAGCACATAAACTGTAGTATTGGACCTTGTAATTTGTAAACAGACAATTGGCCTCAATTCACTAAGATCATGCTGGAGATAATAAGGCAAGAGAAAAACTTACCTTCACACAGTGAGAGAGTTATCTTATCTCTTCATTCCTTAAGTTTCCTACCCTGTAGTTAATTTACCTCCTCTGTAGTTATTTTCACACGCAGTTAACAGTCTTTAACTGTGGAGTTATTTTAAGGATTGAAGAGTTAACTTAAAGACAGAAGAGCTAAATTTAGGGTTGCCTGAGGTAAAATGTTTTCTGAATACGACATGCCTCATCACCATGGTGACCACTCTAGAAACGTTATTAAAGACAGGAGATAAGCTTAGTGAATTGAGGCCATTACTTGTGCACAAAAGCAAATATGGTACCTGTGTGGGCAACAACAAAAAAGATTTAAAAAACACATTTTTATTGAATATCAGAGTTTTATTCCACTTTAAATCAGTTATTGGGGAGGGGGGAGGGATTGGGGGCCCCGTACACATGCAACACTCAGCCGCTTCAAGCAAGAACCATCAAGCATGCCCAGGCAATTATGGAAAGGATCTTGGATTCTTAGCTGGCCTCCTAAACTATTCCAGCACGTTTCAATCATAAGCAGCCACATGCCTATATTGCTTTATAGTCATATGATCAGTTTTCCTGCTGTTTCTTCAAATAAAGCAATCAATGAGGCAGCAATGTGTACGCAGTCAACATAAAGGCCCTGCATCGGCATCAGGCTGGGAATGAGGCTGCTGCATGCTCGAATTGCTGAGCTCTAGTAGAATAAGGGACAGCCCACTTCCCTCCAAATAACACCATGATTTCCAAGGGAACAGCAGCAGCTCTGAAACCACTGTTTGAATTTAGCAGCCGTTAAATGTTGGTGGCAGGTGACAGATGAGAACAAAGAATTTTCTTATAATAAATTCAGTACTTTATAAATAAATAAAAACATACTAAATATTGACATAACTATTTTTAAAGCATGCCATACACACACGGATTTTCTGATATACACATAGATTTTCTAATAAAATTCAAAAGGAAAATCTATCATGCTGAACAATTCTGCTGGGAATCTGTTGTACATGGTCAGTCTGATGGGAATTCCAATGTACCCCAAAATCAGACAAGTCAGAAACCTTTTTGCCGATCCGGTGAGGGGCAGGAGCGGCATCTGCTCAATGTGCCATAATATTGCTCTGTGGTTTGATTCTAAATACATTTCTAGCTGTGTGGGGTAATCAACCAGTCTGATGATGTGTATGAGTAATTTAAAGAGGAACTCCATTGAAAGTAATAAAAAATAAAAAAAAGTGCTTCATTTTTACAATAATTATTGTATGTATAAATGATTTAGTCAGTGTTTGCTCATTGTACAATCTTTCCTCTCAATGATTTACATTCTAACATTTATCACATGGTGACATTTTTACTGCTGGCAGGTGAGGTCAGTGGAAGGAGATGCTGCTTGCTTTTTTGGCAGTTGGAAACAGCTGTTATTTCCCACAATGCAACAAGACTCCCACAGTGTGATGTTAGCACCATGGTCCTGACATCACACTGTGGGAGGGGTTTCACCACAATATCAGCCATACGAAGCTCCCTGATGATCCGTTTGAGAAAAGGAATAGATTTCTCATGGGAAAGGCGATATCAGCTACCGACTGGGATAAAGTTCAATTCTTGGTTACGGTTTCTCTTTAAAGTGAACACAAGCTGAAGCTCAGGTACAAATTCACATACTTGGCTAAGAAGAGAGAAGCCTCAGGATCCTAATGAGGCTTCCCTCACTGTCCTCCGGTCCCCCGTCGCTGAGCACGGATCCTCCCAAAGATTAACTACAAAGGCTTGTCGGCAATCTGATTGGGGCTGCACTCCTCTTCTAGCTGGGGCCGCTTGTGCAGCTACAAGAGCAGACCGCAATCATGCTAGAAGAGCATGAGGAAGGGCTCCGCCTGAATTATGCAGTGTATCCACTTGCACAATACAGCTTGTTGCTGCATCGGAGCAGTGCTTTTGGGCGCTGCTAGATTTGGGCGCAGCCGGCACCACCATAGGCTACAATACGTATCACAACTGAGCGGCGCTCAGTGAGCAACGTCGGCGCCGTCAGAAGACGGAGCCGAGGTTGCTTAAACACAATAAGTCAGAAGACGGAGCCAAGGTTGCTTAAACACAATAATTCGGCCTCCAGCAATCGCTGGAAGCCGAATTATATCATTCCCCCACTATCCATGGCGGCCTGCAGGGGGAATAGCAATTAATATGGCCTGGACTTGTGCAGAAGCAGGATCAGCCATATACCGGCTGTATCCTGCGCCCAAGTCTCCCGGCGCCAATTTCAAATGTATGCTGCTGCATACAGCTCCTGAGTGCTGTGTCCTTTGTTTATGGTGCTCGTAGAAGAGAAGAGGGCGGCTCTGATAAGCTGGAGGGTCTGCGAGCTGCAATGGGAGGCCAGGAGGACAGTGAGGGAAGCCTCATTAGGATCCAGAGGCTTCTCTCTCTCCTTAAAGAGAACCCGAGGTGTGTTTAAAGAATGTTATCTGCATACAGAGGCTGGATCTGCCTATACAGCCCAGCCTCTGTTGCTATCCCAAACCCCACTAAGGTCCCCCTGCACTCTGCAATCCCTCATAAATCCCAGCCATGCTGTGAGACTGTGTTTACATCTGTAGTGTCAGTCTCAGCTGCTCCCCCGCCTCCTGCATAGCTCCGGTCCCTGCCCCCGTCCCTTCCCTCCAATCAGCAGGGAGGGAAGGGAGGCAGGCGGGGACAGGAGTTCTGCAGGAGGCGGGGAGAGCAGTAGACTGACACTATAGAGATAAACACAGCCAGCTCTGACAAGCTGTTTGTCAGCAGTGTGGCTGTGATTTATGTGGGATTGCACAGTGCAGGGGGACCTTAGGGGGGTTTGGGATAGCAACAGAGGCTGGGCTGTATAGGTAGTTCCAGCCTCTGTATGCAGATAATATTCTTCAAACCCACCTCGGGTTCTCTTTAAAGAAGTAGGTGTTCCTCAACCAGAGCTGCTAGGCTCGGGTTCAGAAACACATTACTAGTACAAGCAGATACAGTATATGGAAGTAGTAAAACTGGCCAATCAAAAGGAAATCGGTGTGTACACCCTAAGGCCAGTAGCACACCTATTAGTTACGGTGTGCACACCACAGCAATCAGCCACCTTACAGTGACAGGGCCATTTGCATTGCTCCATGCCTCAACTAGTCACATACTCCCTGCTGGGCAGGAAGTAGGTCACTGGGATTCTTGTCGGTCCACGCATAGCACTGCCCTACCATCATACACACTTACTGCATCACACACTGACTTGCATTGCTGCAGACTTTGTGTCGCAAATGTGGAGACTGATACTTCCAGCGCACCGTGTCATGTGAACTGTGCAAGTCTCCATAGATGCAGCGTGTGAGGGGTCTAACGACTGGATCACACTACAAGTGCCAGCGATTTGAAATGCCATCTGTGATTTATAAAAAAAAAAATAAAAACCAGACATTCTGGAAAGCGCTGATGAAATTCATACAAAAAGCGCGATTGCGATCAAAACTAGTTTCCCTTTCATGGTCTTTACGTTACGTTGGTGTGAACAAGACTCAGCAGGGTGACAGAGGAGCCCCCCCAGCCGCCACCATGTGCCCTATAAATAGGAGCAATCACCAAATGAGACGGTAGCAATTAAATGTAATTATGAGCAGGTAATCAGCTCGGCATCTTGATTATTGGGAGGGGTGGGGAGTGATCATGAATATGAAGACGGAAGACTATCGCACAGGGAGGAAACGGTTAATCAGGGCATGTGTTGGCTACTTCTCTCTCACCTACTGACAGGCCATTTTAGTGTTAACCAGCGGGTCTCTCCAGCCAGAAATATTTCAGTATAGAGTGGACAGACAGACAACAGGTACTTATATCTTTTTTAGAGCATCAGTAGATCTCCCAGCCCTACTCCCGGGCTCAGTAGTGCGATCTGGCAGCCCTACTCCCGGGCTCAGTAGTGCGATCTGGCAGCCCTACTCCCGGGCTCAGTAGTGCGATCTGGCAGCCCTACTCCCGGGCTCAGTAGTGAGATCTGGCAGCCCTACTCCCGGGCTCAGTAGTGAGATCTGGCAGCCCTACTCCCGGGCTCAGTAGTGAGATCTGGCAGCCCTACTCCCGGGCTCAGTAGTGAGATCTGGCAGCCCTACTCCCGGGCTCAGTAGTGAGATCTGGCAGCCCTACTCCCGGGCTCAGTAGTGAGATCTGGCAGCCCTACTCCCGGGCTCAGTAGTGAGATCTGGCAGCCCTACTCCCGGGCTCAGTAGTGAGATCTGGCAGCCCTACTCCCGGGCTCAGTAGTGAGATCTGGCAGCCCTACTCCCGGGCTCAGTAGTGAGATCTGGCAGCCCTACTCCCGGGCTCAGTAGTGAGATCTGGCAGCCCTACTCCCGGGCTCAGTAGTGAGATCTGGCAGCCCTACTCCCGGGCTCAGTAGTGAGATCTGGCAGCCCTACTCCCGGGCTCAGTAGTGAGATCTGGCAGCCCTACTCCCGGGCTCAGTAGTGAGATCTGGCAGCCCTACTCCCGGGCTCAGTAGTGAGATCTGGCAGCCCTACTCCCGGGCTCAGTAGTGAGATCTGGCAGCCCTACTCCCGGGCTCAGTAGTGAGATCTGGCAGCCCTACTCCCGGGCTCAGTAGTGAGATCTGGCAGCCCTACTCCCGGGCTCAGTAGTGAGATCTGGCAGCCCTACTCCCGGGCTCAGTAGTGAGATCTGGCAGCCCTACTCCCGGGCTCAGTAGTGAGATCTGGCAGCCCTACTCCCGGGCTCAGTAGTGAGATCTGGCAGCCCTACTCCCGGGCTCAGTAGTGAGATCTGGCAGCCCTACTCCCGGGCTCAGTAGTGAGATCTGGCAGCCCTACTCCCGGGCTCAGTAGTGAGATCTGGCAGCCCTACTCCCGGGCTCAGTAGTGAGATCTGGCAGCCCTACTCCCGGGCTCAGTAGTGAGATCTGGCAGCCCTACTCCCGGGCTCAGTAGTGAGATCTGGCAGCCCTACTCCCGGGCTCAGTAGTGAGATCTGGCAGCCCTACTCCCGGGCTCAGTAGTGAGATCTGGCAGCCCTACTCCCGGGCTCAGTAGTGAGATCTGGCAGCCCTACTCCCGGGCTCAGTAGTGAGATCTGGCAGCCCTACTCCCGGGCTCAGTAGTGAGATCTGGCAGCCCTACTCCCGGGCTCAGTAGTGAGATCTGGCAGCCCTACTCCCGGGCTCAGTAGTGAGATCTGGCAGCCCTACTCCCAGGCTCAGTAGTGAGATCTGGCAGCCCTACTCCCGGGCTCAGTAGTGAGATCTGGCAGCCCTACTCCCGGGCTCAGTAGTGAGATCTGGCAGCCCTACTCCCGGGCTCAGTAGTGAGATCTGGCAGCCCTACTCCCGGGCTCAGTAGTGAGATCTGGCAGCCCTACTCCCGGGCTCAGTAGTGAGATCTGGCAGCCCTACTCCCGGGCTCAGTAGTGAGATCTGGCAGCCATAATCCAGGGCTCTATGACAGTCAGGTTTGCCCTGATCTTGGCTATACTCTGCTAAATAAGGTGTCTTTTTTGTGCAAAACCCCATTTTTCTGTAATCCCATTGACTCATCTTGAAACACGAAAAGGCTTGCCGCCCAAACACACAGGAAAAACTGCAAGCCACAGATAAATGCGCAAAAAAATGCAATGCCATTATTATACATTAGATGTGCAATGGTCATGATTTTAGAGAAACCACCATTCAGACATGAATTCTGATAAGTGTGACCCCTGCTATAGACCCGGGTCACACAGGCGTCCCCGCGGAATCTGGCCAAATGTTTTTGCTCCCACCACAGCAAAGTGAATGAGCTGTGAAGGGAAAAAAAAAAATAGAAAAAAAAAAAAAAATCACAATCGCTAACAGTTTGGTGATTGCGAATCGGAGTGTGAACTCAGCTTACTCCACACTGTCTCCATCTGCTCTCTCACATTGTGGCAATTTAGGCATGCTCCAAATGTGGCAAAAAAAACATAGGGGCAGAGTGGATATTCTCCTTTTTGAGCACTGTTCCTGTAGGCTGCTTTCCCAGTGAGACGTTACAGGCGCACATTAGTGCAGCCTGTAACGCACCCCCACCGCACAGCAATGTAACCGCAATGGGCTGTTCACAGTGCCCACGTTGCGTTACATTGTAACGCTGCACGTCAATCTAAAGTGCAGCATGCTACGGCGTTAGAGCGGCTTTGCCACGTTAGCCTGCTTGCACAGGCGCAGTGAATAGACACATGGCTAATTAATATTCACTGCACTGTGCTGACATCACTGGCGGGACCACGTGATGCGGAGTGTTCCGCACACGTGGTCTCCACCAGCGCATGCGTACTATAGTACACATCACGGACGCATCAAAGAGCCGCTTAACGCGGCTCTTTGCTAACGTCTTCTGCCACCACCACCATGCGTTGCGTTAGGTGCACGTTATGTGACCTTAATGTCTTAGTGTGTAAGTAGCCTAAAGCAAACCTAGACTGAAATTGAAAACTTATGAGATAATAAATTGTATGTGTAGTATTAATAGTAAATAGAAGTCTCCTGGCATCGCATATTCTGACTTTCAATTTAATCCTTTGAAGCAGAAAGTTTTTCTGCGTTTCTGCGAGCGCGTAGGGCAGGATCCTCGCTCCCCGAGCCACAGCTAACTCTTGGTAAGCCTTCCTAGCACCTTATAGCACTGGACTATTATTAACAGCTTATTGTCATTTTTGTACAAAATGTTTTCTCTGCATTGATAACAGGTTGTTTTTCACTACTGCTTGGATTTTTGTATGAGAATGGCCAGCAGCAAATGGCTGGTTTTTTGTACACCACTTTTGCGATTTTTGCACAATTTTTTCTCTTTTTATAGCACTAGGACTATTGTTCTATATGCAGAGATATTTTTGCACACAGGTTTTCCTGCTGTATAGTTGTACAGATGGGCATGTTTCTGATACATCTTTTTATTTATTTTGTACTACTTTTTTTTATTTTTAAATTTTTTTCATGCACTACGCAGTTTGATATTGCTAGCATGTAGTTATGTTTAGAATATGATACCCATTTATGGTGATATGGTTCACGTGTAATCATTGGCTTGTTGGAGTCTGATTATAATCGGTTTGTGTAGATTTTTTACCTTCCTGGCGGTAAGCCCGAGCGCAGCTCGGGCTATGCTGCGCAGGAGGATTTTTCAGGCCCTGCTGGGCCGATTTGCACAAATTTTTTTTATTACACACAGCTAGCACTTTGCTAGCTGCGTGCAATGCCCAATCGCCGCCGCTCCGCACCGATTCGCCGCACAATGACGCCCCCCCCCCCCGACCCCATGCGCAGCCTGGCCATACAGTGCCAGGCAGCGCTGAGGGGTGGATCCGGACTCCCTTTGACGTCACCCCGTTTAGAACAGGATTTCCTGATGAGCCTGATCGCCGGAGGCGATCGGAGAGGGTAGGGGGATGCCGCAGCTCAGCGGCTGTCATGTAGCTAGCGCTAGGCTAGCTACATGATTAAAAAAAAAAAAAAAAATTAAATAGTGCTGTGCTGCTCCCTGGCGGTTAATGTTTTTAATTGTTAGTGTTTGGCACTGTTTCAATAAAATTTAGAGATTGTGTATACATTGATCATGTAGTGCAGTATTCATTAATTTCATATATCATCATCCTTGGGCTCTTCTCTTTTTGAGGCTACTTACAACTTAATGTCTAAAGCCTGGTACAAACCTTTAATTGTGGAATGTTCAAATACTGGCCAATTTTACCACCACTATGTAGTTTAAAAGTTTACCTACACAATCTGCTCATAGTATTCAAAGGAGTTCTTTCACTACAAGTCATAGCACAAGCAACCTCCTGTTGCTTGCACTAATAAATCAGTGTCACTTAATTTTGTTCCCATGCACGCTAGTGGCAGCTTAACTTGTGTAACTAAACATGCACTGCATACAAAGGCCTTGCGTTATTGATGTATCGCTACGGTGATGCCTCACTAGCATGGCCGCTACTTTGTTAAATTACCATTGTAGTGGCCGCGCTAGTGAAGTATTGCAGGTATTCTAAGCAGCGCCAGTTGCTTACTTACACACGCTACACTGCCAAAATAGGTGCTCTAATGTGAAGGAAAGGTTCTGAAGGGAAAGCAATACCACATGGGAACACCAACAGCACAAACAAGCCCTGCAGGAGCTCAGGGACACCCTTTCCAATATCAGCCATTCATACACTAATTCCCTTCCAGTCCCACAATTCTACACACAATAAAATTATGTCCTAAGCTTTGGGTTTGTGCTCTACTGTTAGGTAGGTTATAACATGAATGAAGACCATAGTCAGTGAGATTATCTCCTGAGTGTCCCGTTGCCCTCAAGGTCCCTCCCATTCCCCGATCTTCTAAGTAGTCAACAGGATCCTTCAGTCGAATACTTTCCCAGAAGTTCCCCCAAGTGGCTCCGTAAGTGTGAGAAAACGCGGAAAAGCGTGTACTGGCGGCAAGGCGGCTGATTCCGCGTCCAGCGCGGCGGTTTGTCCGCCGCAGCGTGCGTCTGGTGTGGCTGGGTCTGTTAGTTCACACAGGTTGAGGAATACGCGCGCTAAGAGGCAGAACCTTTATGACCTCAAGGCAAGTGGCTATTGGTTGATCGCTGATGGGTGGCGCCAGAGAGCGCTGCGCTATATATGGTCACTGCTGGTCACTTTCAGGTTGTCTGCCGTTGCGAACACTTACGTGGAAGCACTCAGACCTTAGTCAGATCCAACAGTGTGTTAGAACCAGGAGGACCTGGGAATTCACACTGAGCCAGATTACCTCTGTTATTGTGTTATACTTCAGACTAGTTCCAGGGTGTCGAGACCACGGACCTCACACCCAAGACTAGGCATTGTTGATATCGGTTATGACCTATTGCAATCCTGACTATCCCTCTGCTTTCTGATTCGGTACCTACGTATATCTGATTACCTGTTGCCAAACCCTGCTTGCCTTGGATACCGAATCAGCCTTTTGTCTCTGTACCTTATCTGTCTGTGTGTTGCCGACCTGGCTTGCCTGACCCAGAGAGCTCTCTCTCTCCTTCAGAGATAGTCTCCAGACCTGCTAGTGACATCCACCTGTCAGGTGTCACTCACTCTCAGGTCCTTCCAACCTTCACCCTGGGACTCCACCCCTTTGGAGGCCTCAGGCTGCTGGAAGGTTTTTGTGTTTCCCAAAAGGCAGTATCGCCCATACTGCCAAAGACCACCTGCTCCTCGGGTGGTCCCACTCAAAGTATTACTGTTGCACCAAACACTCACATTATAAAGGTGTCCAGAGGTTAGTTATACTTGGATTATCTGTGATTCTGCAGATCATCAATAATTAGGTATAATCTGTATTCTTGGTGATACTGCAGATCACCAATAATCAGATTCTCTCTGTGTGCTGACACCGATCGTTACAGTAAGATTTAGACCTGCGGAGGTGCATGTTTAAAACCTCTCATGCACAGTGAAAGTAAGCGCTTGCCCATAAGCGTTGTTTCACTGCGCTTGCACAGTTCAGATTCCCTCTGCTCCACTCCCTCAGAGGAACTGCCGGAAGGCTAAGGTAAGCGGATTGGGTATGGGGAATGGTAGGGATCCCAAGGACAATCAGCAGCTTCTGGAATCTCACAAGGAGGCAATCTGGCCCATCATGGGATTCATACAGAATATTCATTTCCCATGTCAGGGGTACTTTACAGCGGCCCACTCAGAACTTCCTCTCTGCTCTAAAAAATAAGCCACAGCATAATAACCTTTAAAGAAAAATATTTCTTTGTTACAGCTTACAGAACTACTACAATAAATCTGCAGTGTGTCTACTTCCTGCTTTCATGTAAGCAGACATAGGGTTAACATCCTGTGTGTACAAATTAACTGCTCTGCCGCGGCAGCCAGCTGACAGATCAAATTACAGTTGTGATTAGTCACAGATGAGGGGGAATTAGACAGGCTGAACTCTCTAAATACATACAGGGTGCATTTCTCTAGCTTTTCCTTCTGTCCTGTGCAAGAGTTCAGGTCCACTTTAAGTTAAAAACTTTCAATTCTCACACTAGACCTATGTTGGGATGGGGGGGGGGGGCAAATAAACATGTTGCAGTCAATTTATTGTATTACGTTTTAGAATGGGTGGCGGGGGGGAATGCATTTTTTTTCTTGACAATTAAAAGCATAAGGCTTCTTGCACACAGGGACGTTACAGGCGCACGTTAGTGCAGCCTGTAACGCTCCCCCAACGCACAGCAATGTAACACAAGTGGGCTGTTCACACTGCCCACGTTGCGTTACATTGTAACGTAGCAAAGTGCTGCATGCTGTGCGTTCTCCGTGGCTAAGCCGCATTAGACTGTTTGCACATGCTCAGTCATGTTGGGGAGGAGGGGAGAGCGGCCAGGCACATGGCTAATTAATATTTACTGCACGCAGTGACGTGCAGGGTTTACTTCCTGGAGCGGCCGCTCTGTGCGGCGATTGGCCGGGCGGGACCACGTGATGCCACAGGCATCCAAGAGTACGCATCACGAACGCCAGAGTGAACTGCACAACGCAGCTCACTCCAACGTCCACACCAGAGAGCACCAGGCGTTGCGTTAGGGGCATGTTATGTGCCCTATAACGTCCCCTAAACGCAACGTCCTGGTGTGTCACTAGCCTTAGGATATGTTTGAAAAATATTCAGGACCCTTTCACACTTGCACGCTGCATCACCCTGCGTTATGCTTTCCTGCCGCAAGGGCTGTGCAGGTCTATGGAGATTTGTACACATCACGCCATGAAACGCAGTGCAACGGAAGTATCAAAGTCAATTCCTGATGCAAAGTCTGCAGCTTGTTACTGCATGATCCGTGCCTACCACAAAGATTGTGCAATAATGCAAGTCAATGAGTGACACAGGCAGTGTAAACGGCGGGAGCGCAATGCGGCTCACATGCGCAGACCGAAGGGAATCCCAGTGACGTACTTCCTGACCAGTAAGGAGCTATTGGGGTGAGGTTAGTTACAGCAAAAAGCACTTGGTAAACACAGCAGGACTCTCCCACCCTCTTGTGTCTTGGAAGTTGCTATATATTTTGTTCATCATGTTACATATCAGTGTAATTACTGTCTACCAATTCTGTAGTATATTCTAATGGCTATATTTTGTGTATTCCATTGTCTGTATTACTATGTACCCCATGGTTGTTTCTTCTTACACTGTACAGCACCACATAATATGTTGGCACGTTATATTAATAATAATTTGGCAAAGGAATAAATGTTATAAACATTGGTTTAAATTACTCATATGCACAGTATATAATACTCTGCACACCATATTGAACTACAGACACTTATATGCACAATAATAGAACACTAGAATACTCTTATAAATGCAGAACACAATCCAAACTGACACAGAACACACAGAACACACTCACCACCTCCTCCTCCAGCTCTTCTTCCTGCTACCCTGTCATGTGAGTGCATCACGTGGGCTCTCTCCTGGCTGGGCGGAGCCTTGGCTGTGCTGCGCTGGGCTCTCCTCCTCCTAGTCATCATGTGTGCTGCAGTCATGTGACTCCAACCTCCTGGCTCTATAGATATAGCGTCTCTGTTTGGTCATGTGACCTTCTCCTCTGCGTTCTGGCTGATCGCTGATATCATTATGTCACGGAACCCAGAGAGAAAGGACGTCTCCTCTGCAGCACTAGGATAGCGACAAAAGCATGCTTGTCATGGAAATAAAATGATGTGTGTAATAACCGGCGGCGAAAAAGAGAATGAATAATATTCATTGTAAATCATCAATAATTTATATTTTTTTGTTTATGTTTTATTCATATATTACATTTTTTTTTCTTTTTATGTTATCACTTTTATTTAATGAGTATTATTGCTATTGCAATCGGCTTTTGTAGCACTTACTGTGCAGAATTCAATATACATAATAGTGGGTAAATGCATAAAAATAAATAATAGTGGGTTTATGCTTAAAAAAGAGCAATTAAGATTACAGTTTAGAGATATTTCCTATTTTATATCAGTATTTCTGTATTTGATGACTGTCCCTGACATGCAGTTCCCACGCCTATGGGCTGGAAGTACACTTGCGCTGGCGATTTTAATGGCAGTTTTGGGGTTTGAGGTGCTCTGCAATTGTTCTGCATGCGCAATCTGATTTCTATTCACATTACATTTCAAACGTGGACGTTTGTACGAAAAGGCAAACTGCAGTTTGCAACAAACAAACAAACAAACCGTGTACGACATTCCAATCAATGGCAAGTGCATGATTCTGACAGTTGTGTTCCCAGCTCAAGGAAAACCAAGGTGTAACGATCGGTGTCAGCACACAGAGAGAATCTGATTATTGGTGATCTGCAGTATCACCAACAATACAGATATATACCCGATTATTGATGATCTGCAGAATCACCGATAATACAAGTATAGCTAACCTCTGGACACCTAAAAACGTGTAAGTGTTTGGTGCAACAGTAATGAGTAGAATCACCTAAGGAGCAGATAATTTTAACCAAGGAGAGTCAGACTCTACTGCAGTCAAAGGACTCCTAGAGGATGAGTCCCTGACTGGTTTGCAGAGAGGTCCCTCTGAGAGACAGGGGGTCCCTGCAGATGGACTGAACACCCAGGGGGTGGGTGACAGCCAGAAGGGTCGGCCAGATCGGGTTGGCAACACACGAGCAGATAAGGTACAGAGACAAACGGCTGATTCGGTAACCAGGACAGGCAGGGTTTGGCAACAGGTAATCAGATATGCGTAGGTACCGAATCAGAAAGCAGAGGGAGAGTCAGGAAAGCAATAGGTCATAACAGATATCAAACAAGGCCTAGTCTTGGATGTGAGGTCCGTGGTCTCAACACCCTGGAACTATTCTGAAGTATAACACAATAGCAATACAGCATCCCTAGTCTTGGGTGTGAGGTCCGTGGTCTCGACACCCTGGAACTAGTCTGAAGTATAACACAATAGTAACACAGTATCCCTAGTCTTGGGTTTGAGGTCCGTGGTCTCGACACCCCAGAACTAGTCTGAAGTATAACACAATAGTAACACAGTAACCCTAGTCTTGGGTGTGAGATCCGTGGTCTCGACACCCTGGAACTAGTCTGAAGTATAACACAATAGTAACACAGTAATCTGGCTAAGTGTGGATTCCCAGGTCCGCCTGGTTCAACCACACTGAAAGATCTGACTAAGGTCTGAGTGCTAACACATAAGCATTCGCAACGCCAGACAACCAGCAACTGACAGGCAAGGAGTATATATAGCAAAGCACTCCTCAGCGCCGCCCAGTTCCCTTCAGCCAATCTCCTGCCACGCTGGGATCAGCAGATCGTCCCGATCAGCTGACCCCTCTCCTATTGGCACAAAGAGCCTGTCTTGCAGCGCGCACGCGCGTAGCTCTCCATCTGTGTGCACTACTAGGTCCAGACAAACCAGACGCATGTTGCTGCGGAGAAACCGCCGGTCTGAACGCGGAAACAGCCGCCTCACTGTCAGACCGCGCGGCGGTGTCTCCGCAATCCATTACACAAGGTATATGCAGAATTAAAGTGTCCATACATTACTCGATCTGTGGCATTAATATTTGGCCAATTTACTCCTACTATAGGAAGACCGCAGAGACCTGACCTGAAGAATTACCCCTCCCGTGGGAACACCACAGAGACCTGACCTGAAGAATTACCCCTCTGTAGGAAGACCACGGAGACCTGACCTGAAAAATTACCCCTCTCATAGGAAGACCACAGAGACCTGACCTGAAGAATGACCCCTCCCATAGGAAGACCACAGACACCTGACCTGAAGTATTACCCCTCTCTAGGAAGACCACAGAGACCTGACCTGAAGAATTACCCCTCTCTAGGAAGATCACAGAGACCTGACCTGAAGAATTACCCCTCCCATAGGAAGACCACAGACACCTGACCTGAAGAATTACCCCTCTCTAGGAAGACCACAGACACCTGACCTGAAGAATTACCCCTTTCTAGGAAGACCACAGAGACCTGACCTTAAGAATTACCCCTCTCTAGGAAGACCACAGACACCTGACCTGAAGAATTACCCCTCTCTAGGAAGACTACAGACAACTGACCTGAAAAATTACCCCTCTCTAGGAAGACCACAGAGACCTGACCTGAAGAATTACCCCTCCCATAGGAAGACCACAGACACCTGAGCTGAAGAATTACCCCTCTCTAGGAAGACCACAGAGACCTGACCTGAAGAATTACCCCTCTCTAGGAAGACCACAGACACCTGACCTGAAGAATTACCCCTCTTTAGGAAGACCACAGACACCTGACCTGAAGAATTACCCCTTTCTAGGAAGACCACAGAGACCTGACCTTAAGAATTACCCCTCTCTAGGAAGACCACAGACACCTGACCTGAAGAATTACCCCTCTCTAGGAAGACCACAGACACCTGACCTGAAAAATTACCCCTCTCTAGGAAGACCACAGAGACCTAACCTGAAGAATTACTCCTCCCATAGGAAGACCACAGACACCTGAGCTGAAGAATTACCCCTCTCTAGGAAGACCACAGAGACTTGACCTGAAGAATTACCCCTCTCTAGGAAGACCACAGAGACCTGACCTGCAGAATTACCCCTCCTATAGGCAGACCACAGAGACCTGACCTGCATCCCATAGGAAGACCACAGAGACCTGACCTGCAGAATTACCCCTCCTATAGGCAGACCACAGAGACCTGACCTGCATCCTATAGGCAGACCACAGAGACCTGACCTGCAGAATTACCCCTCCTATGGAAAGACCGCAGAAACCTGATCTGCAGATAATTTGCGGCATGTCTGATCTCCCGATTGAGAACAAGATCGATTTTCAGATCAATACTGCATAAAATCAATCACGTTCTCATGAGCGGGCATGCCGGGTCTGAACGGGAAATTGCATTGTGTGTACGGTGCCCACTAATGATACAATATTTTTTGTCCAGTTTTAGCAAATCAGTGTAGTAGAAGAGTAAACTGGGGATTATACGTTGAATGGATAATTTAGGTAGTCCCTCATATTACATAGAAATAAGGTAAGATTGGACAAAAAAGATTGTGTCATTAGTGGGCATAGTAGGGGGGAAACCTGCAGGAGCAGCGGTAATTGATTTTTAACAGATTTGATCATGTGAAATCTATTATATATCGATGTGCAGTGTCAGATTTGATAAGATTAGCTGCATGCTTGTTTCTGGTGTTGTCCAGACACTGCTGCAGCCAAACAGACTCGCAGGAATGCCAGGCAACTGGTTTTGTTTAACCAGTTCGGCCTATCTGGACGAGCTTCCTCGTCCAGATAGGCACTGGTGCTGCCGCCGGCTCGTGCGCGCGATCGGGCGCGCCCCCGCGCGCGCTCCCGCTGCCCGCCGCTAGCCCCCCGATCAGTGAATGGGAATATAATTCCCATTCACCGATCTAACTTCCCCGCAGAAATACCGACGCTTTCTCTCCAGAGAGCGCGGTATTTCTGCCCCCAGGAAACAACTTCTCAGCATTTTAGTTCCTAGATGCGAGCTGGTTCGCATCTAGGAATTTTTTCACTGTGGCCATCTTGTGGCCAAATAGTAAACTGCACCCACATACATTTTTGATAAAAAAAAAACATTATTTTACATTTAAAATTAGCAGTTTCCCTCCCACACCAAAAATTACCCACATACACTTTTTTTATTTAAAAAAAAAAAAAACAACAATTAAAAAAAAAAAAAAAACAACATAAATAGTTACCCAAGGGTCTGAACTTTTTAAATATGCATGTCAAGAGAATATGTTATTATATTATTTAAAATTATAAGCTTATAAATAGTGATGGACGCAAATTGAAAAAATGCACCTTTATTTCTAAATGAAATATCGGCACCATAAATTGTGATAGGGACATCGTTTAAATGGTATAATAAGCGGGACAGATGGGCAAATAAAATACATGCGTTTTAATTACAGTAGCGTATATTAATTTCAAACTATAATGGCCAAAAACTGAGAAATAATGAATTTCTTCCGTTTTTTTCTTATTCTTCCTGTTAAAATGCATTTACAGTAAAGTGGCTCTTAGCAAAATGTATCACCCACAGAAAGCCTAATTGGTGGCGGAAAAAACGAGCTATAGATCAATTCATTGTGATAAGTAGCAATAAAGTTATAGGCGAATGAATGGGAGGTGAACGTTGCTCGGATGCATGAGATTTTCGGACCGCGGCGCTGAACCGGTTAAAAGGAAATAAATATGGCAGAATCTATATACTTCTTACTTCAGGTTCCCTTTAACTTGTGTGAAGGTCAGAGAAGCAGGTGTGCCTAAATCCTTGGAAATGTTTCATACCCCTCCTAACAGATTCTTCAGTAGTGATGGGCCGAATACCAAATTTGGGGGTTTGCAAATTTCGAATGTGAATTTCTGCAAATATTTTGCAAGTATGCGAATCTCCATAGACTTCAATGGGCAGGAGTTTTTTTAAAACCTACAAAGACTATTTCTGGCCACAAAAGTAATGGAAAAGCTGTTTCAAGGGGACTACCACTGGGATGGGAGCACACCGGAGGGGAATCCATGGCAAAAGTCCCACCAAAAATGACGGAGTTGACGTAGAGTCATGTTTTAATCACTAAAGGGCAGAAATCACATTACATTCCTAAATTGATGGAATAAAGTGCTTTAAAACATCCGCCATGTGTACATGTTGATCAGGTAGTGTAAGGGTTACGCCCGCTTCGCAATGACAGACAAAACGCCACGGTTAACGCACCACAGTCCGCAAACAATCGCAAAGACCTTCAGTGATTACGTCAGGTGAGCATATCTTTGTTTTTACTAGTTGGCACCTCCAGGACATACATGTTAGACCTCTCGGCTGCAATCTTTGTGTAGTGGTGTGTAGCGGCCGCCGTGCTTGTGCACACAATCGTTGGAGTGCAGGCAATCACTGTTCTCCAGCCTCTATGGTCAGGCTGAGGTAGTTTAATAACAGTTAAGGGACCAAAAACATACTGATTCTGCACTGAGGCCTTATACAGGGGACAGAAGTGGATACTAGATGCCAGTAGTGGTGTGAAGGATTATTGGGTTATGGTTAGTGCACTACTAGCACCAGCAGACCTGTCTCCTACAGCACTGAGGTTTTACACAGGGGCCAGTGGATACTAGATGCCAGTAGTGGTGTGAAGGTTTATTGGGTTATGGTCGGTGCACTACTAGGACTAGCAGACCTGCCTCCAACAGCTAACTTGTGCACTGGCCACAGAAGAGCAATACAATAGCAAGAATAGCAATATCAGTCTTAATAAGGGCTTAGTTATTCAGGAGTCAGGACAATGTGGTAGTAGCAAGAATCTGCACTGAGAGGACACAGGGAGAGAGTTAGGCTTACTTAACTCTCTCTCTGTCAGCAACACACTGTCCCTGCTCTCACTTACACTACAGCCACAGAATGAGTCCAAGATGGCTGTAGTCCTTGAGTTTTTATAGGGGTTGGGGGTCCAGGAGGGGGTGCTAGCTGATTGGCTGCCATGTGTCTGCTGACTGTGAGGTAAGGGGTGAAAGTTTAGATCAATGATGATGTATAGGGAGTGAATCAAATCCACCATGTATTCGCCTGAGGAGGCAAATGCCAATCTTCGTGTCGAAACTTCGGCCCATCTCTATTCTTCAGTGTCTTAGGTGAGATCTCTGCTTAAAGGGAATCTGAGGTGAGAGTGATATGGAGGCTGCTATATTTATTTCCTTTTAACCTCCTTAGCGGTCTGGACGGAGGGTGCCGCTCAGGCCCTGCTGGGCCGATTTTGCTCAAATAAAAAGGAGCACACGCAGCCGGCACTTTGCGTGCAGCGGTGAAAGAGGGTCCCCCCAGCCGCCCGAGCCCAGCGCAGCCAGAACAAACAGTTAAGCTGGATCGGAGGCGGCTGACGTCAGGACGTCGGCTGACGTCACTCCGCTCGTCGCCATGGCGACGAAGAAAGCGAAACAAGGAAGGCCGCTCATTGCGCATCGGGAGCGCCCTCTAGTGGGCTTTCATGCAGCCAACTTTCAGTGAATGAATGCCTATGGGAAATCTGCATCAGAAAAATTGTGTTTAGTGGAAACAGGCCCATAGGCATTCATTGGAATCAGTTTTTCTGCATCCAGAATCTGCATGTAGTGGAAACAGGCTCTTAGAGAACCACTGAAAAAGCAGGTGGGGAGTGAACTGAGCACCATTTTAGCACCCAGGCTATCTCTAAAAAACATTAAATATGCTTGCCAACAATGTGGCTCATTAAAAAAAACTTAAATTTTAACTCTCCATTAAACATTTATAAGTTTAGCAGAGGTGTTTATTATGATACTTCCTGTACTTCCAAGGTCTGTCCGACTGCACGAGTTGCAGGCAGATAAGGACTGGTGTAATTATTTTGTACTGCCTGATGAAGCAGGTCACACCTATAAAACACGTTGCATTGTGGAGTGTACAAAGGTGGAGTTGTTCACCTGAATTAGAAAATCGGAGGCAACAATGGGGAGGTAAGTCCAGTTGTTACGACTCGGAGGTAGGTGTAATTTGGGGTCCATCGATCGCCGGAGCTCCAAATTATCCTTACGCGCCCCGTAGAGGATATCATTGCTGCCATGGGGTGCCTAACAACCTGCTTCGGGTTTAGTATCCATCCTCTGCACAAAGACATTTCTGAATTCCGCTAAAATTTAATTTAAATGTTAGCCTGCAAAGATATCTGGAAGGCTATGATGCAGTTTTTTTGTTTTCTTTGATTTATGTTGCACCTTTATCTATGGCACTTTTTAAGCACTTTACGCCAGATATATATATATATACACACACCCCTGATGAAGCCCAGATTTTTATGGGGTGAAACATGTTGATTATGGTGGGGTGATGCAATAGTACATTGATTTTGCCTGAAAGAGAATGTTGACCTTACTATATGAGCATTATACCAGTGTTTAAAAGGTCTTGAGATTATAGTACCCACTCCTCACAACTGAAAACTATCAACAATGAATTTGTAGGCGAACCAATTTTATATATGTATATATTAAAAGCTATGTTTTAATAACCTATTTCTCTTGTGCAAGTCTAATAAGGTTTTTAGAAAACTGAATACGTTTTGTGCTTAGTTCATGCAGTAGAGCAGGAAGCAAAGATAGAAAAATCTGGGGAAAATGTAAAACAATTTAATTTCCTTTGCGGTCTATCCAGCGCATTGCCTGCCTCTTCATTTCTCTGTCTCATCCGTAATCTCGTTCTCCGTTTCTTTGCTCTATTCCACTAGCTGCCCCTCACAAATCCCTTTATTTGCTGGGCCTGGCCTCCTGGCTCAAAGTATGATTAAGTGAGGATAATTGCTCTGCTTATCTGGAATAATACAGTGTAGACTCCTCAGTTTATTATCTATCACATCAAAGTGTACCTGTTACCTACACAGTCAAAGCAGAACCAGACCTGTGTATTAACTGGCAATCTATGAGATATATAAAAGGAGTAATTGAGCAACAGAAGTGGCCCCTTCCCTCCCTGTGTCTGCTCTGCTGGTAGACATGATATAAAGGCTTGACAGTGCAGTGCAATTGATTCAGGCAAATTTGCATGAGTTAAAGTGGACCTGAACTCAGAACTTCTTCTCTGCTTGAAAGATAAGCAGCAGCATGATAACCTTTAAAGAAAAAACATTTATTTGTTACAGCTGATACAATTCCCGCAATAAATGTGCAGTGTGTCTATTTCCTGCTTTCATGGGAGCAGACATAGGGTTAACATCCTGTGTTTACAAGTTAGCTGCCCTGCCGAGGCAGCCAGCTGATACAGCTGAGAGATCAAATTACAGTTGTGATTGGTCACAGATGAGGGGGAATTAGGCTAATCTCTCTAAATACATACAGGGTGCATTTGTCTCTGGTTTCCTTCTGTCCTGTGCAAGAGTTCAGGTCCACTTTAAACAATCGCTAGTGGTTAAAGTGAACCTCCGGACTAAAAATCTACGCAGCAGCACTAAAAAAGTGTTGGTGTTTCTTTAACAGTTTCACAGCATCAGAACTTTGTTTTTCTTACTCAAGCCTCATTTTTAGCTGCACAGAAGAAAACTGCCCGGGCATTTTTCTTCTGATGCTGTGCAAAGCATGATGGGATTTCTGATGTTGTTTTTGATGTTTTGGCACAAGTTTTTTTTTTTTACATTTTACATGTTGAATTTGAGATTGAAGCCTGGCGCACGCAGCTGGGAGGGGTGATACAGACACAGGACAGTTGAATCTGTGTCTCCTGCTCACGGTCACCTCCTTCCAACCAAAAAGATGGCTGCCTCCATGAAAAAGATGGCAGCCCCCATTAAATCACAAACATTTGCCTGTTCTTTTAAAACAGGGTGGGGAAGATATTATATTACCTATCTATTTTAATTAACATAGCTAATGTAACTTAATGACAGTATGTTTGTTTAGGCTGAAGGTCCCCTTTAACACTAGTCATTTTTGCAGTTCAGTCTTTCTGCTGAACCTTTCTGCTAGTTATGTGTATTTTAAGGGAGGAGTCTGACTTTTACACATCAGTCCTATGCTCTGCCTGAAGTAGCACCATGTACAATAAGATAAGAAGTTGGTATTTATTAATATGGTAAGTAATGGGCACTTTTAGACCTGTGACTTTTCATTAGGCTGTATTCACCCTTTGTGCATTGCACATAACACACACATTATAATGTATGTGAACTGCAGTGGCGACTGGACATAGATTTTAATACAAAGCCTGCATGCAGCATGTTAGAATAATGTGATCTGTTACAATGCAGTGCTGTGAACAGGCCCATTTATTTACATAGAATTATTCTGCAACGCAACTGAGCACTGTGAAAGGATCCTTACACAGCAATATGGAATACAGGGTTGATGGAGTCTAAAACCCCTGGTAGTCTAGATTCCACGCTGACACCTTATTCTTTTTCACATAATTTATTAAATAAAATCCAGAATATTACAAATGCTCATAACATTTAACATATTGCAATAGTACATAGCACTAGCGCTAACACCATTACAATAACAGTACTAACCACCTAACTCACTCCCTATTCCTAGATAATAATGGTCTCCAAATATCTCCTATATCTTTTCCATTATATCCCCCCCCCCCCCAAAGAAAAACAAGAAAAAGAATAACAAACAAACAACCCCCCCGGCAGGGTTTTAATGATATTGAGGTCATGTGAGTCTATGGGCGATGCATGTAGTGTAAACTACAGAGCGCAGTGCAACGCGCATGTGTGGAGTGCCAGTAATACCTTTGATGTACTTCCTGCCCAGGGAGTACCTCACTGAGCAGGAGGCGGTCCTATGCATATGACCCTGTCAGTGCAGAATCACATGTTTGTCATTTTTGCAATGCAGATGGATGGGATGCGGCAGGAGCATTGCACTGCAGTGCAAAGAAATAGGTGTAAAACCAGCCTAAAGCTTCTCACATATCATTAACCTCAACTATTTTCTGTATTTGGAGAAGCCCACTCATGATCTCATGATGACTTTATATTCGTCAGAATCCATACATTGAATCCAGCTTGCCCACTTAACATAATGTGCTTCCAATTTGTAAAGCTGAAATGCAACTTGTTCATCAGCATCCTTCAACTTATTGACTTTGTCCATCCATTCTTTTAGATTCGGGGGACCTGGACATCTCAATTTAATTGGAATTAAGCTCTTGGCAGCTTTTAACAACTTAGATGATGCAACTGAATTTTTATATCTTGTAATAGACTGCGATGTATTATGTCAAAGCAAACGAATGGGAAAATCTATGATCTTGATCGTATACTATACAGTTGTGTTCAAAATTATTCAACCCCCACTGAAATTGAGTGTTTTGGCCAGTTTGACATTGATTTTAATCATTTCAGTCATCTTGTTTACAATTAAATCAAAGAGGCACTTGTAAGTCAGACAAATATAACATAACATTTATAATGAAATAACCACAAATGTCTTTTCTGTGCTCACATCATTGTCAGTTTTATTCAACCCCCAAGTGACATTCATTCTTAGTAGTAGTACTTAGTACAACATCCTTTTCCAGTTATAACAGCTTTTAAACGTGAAGCATAGCTTGACACAAGTGTCTTGCAGCGATCTACGGGTATCTTAGCCCATTCTTTATGGGCAAAAGCCTCCAGTTCAGACACATAATTAGGCTTTCGTGCTGCAACTACTTTCTTTAGGTCCCACCAGAGGTTCTCAATCGGCTTTGTCTGGTGACTGTGATGGCCACTCCAAAATTGTCCAGCCTTTAATCTGCAACCATGCTCTAGTGCACGGGTCCCCAACCTTTTCCGTCCCAGGGACCACCCGGGGGGGGGGGGGGGGGGGGGGGTGTCCTAGTAGTGGACAGTGTCGTGCACAGCGGGTTATGGGGGGGGGGGAGGGCTGGGGTGCGGCGGCATAGCTAGTATAGTGCCCAGTATAGCTAGTATAATGCCCAGTATAGCTAGTATAGTGCCCAGTATAGCTAGTATAGTGGCCCAGTATAGCTAGTATAGTGCCCAGTATAGCTAGTATAGTGCCCCAGTATAGCTAGTATAGTGCCCAGTATAGCTAGTATAGTACCCAGTATAGCTAGTGTAGTGCCCAGTATAGCTAGTATAATGCCCCAGTATAGCTAGTATAGTGCCCAGTATAGCTAGAATAGTGCCCAGTATAGCTAGTATAGTGCCCAATATAGCTAGTATAGTGCCCAGTATAGCTAGTATAATGCCCAGTATAGCTAGTATAGTGCCCAGTATGGCTAGTATAGTGCCCCAATATAGCTAGTATAGTGCCCAGTATAGCTAGTATAGTGCCCCAGTATAGCTAGTATAGTGCCCAGTATAGCTAGTATAGTGCCCCAATATAGCTAGTATAGTACCCCAGTATAGCCCCCCAGTATGGGTAGGTAGTGCCCCAGTATAGCCGCCTTCACCCCCCGCAGCCGCCACTGCTGTTACCTTAGCCAGTGGCTGCTTCCTCTATATTCCCCTCTCCTACCTGTGTAACTGATTCACAGCAGCACGCCCCGCGGCTGCTGTGATGAGGCAGGAAGCAGAAGAGAGCGCGGCTTCCTGTAGCGGCGATGTGTATCAGCGTCACTATGGGAACTGCTCTCTCTCTCCTGCTTCCTGCCTCATCACACGCTGCTGTGAATCAGTTACACGGGCAGGAGAAGGGAATATAGAGGAAGCGACCGCCGGCTAAGCCAACAGCAGCGGGGGGGGGGGGGGGGGGGGGGGGGCGGGGAAGAGAACAGTCCTGGGCCCAACTGCAAATGTCCCACGGACCAGCAGTGGGCTGTGGACCGGTGGTTGGGGACCCCTGCTCTAGTGGACTTGGAGGTATGCTTTGGATCATTGTCTGTTGAAAGGTCCAACGTGTCCCAAGCCTCAGGTTTGTGATGGACTGCATCACATTTTCATCCAATATCTCCTGGTACTGAAGAGAATTCATGATACCTTGCACACGCTGAAGCTTCCCTGTACCTGCACAAGCAAAACAGCCCCAAAGCATGATTGACCCCCCGCCATGCTTCACAGTAGGCAAGGTGTTCTTTTTTTCATAGGCCTTGTTCTTCCTCCTTCAAACATAGTGTTGATCCATGGGCCCAAACAGTTCTAATTTTGTTTCATCAGTCCACAAAGCACTACCACAAAAGTTTTGGGATAGTGTTCTGTGGACTGATGAAACAAAAGTTGAACTGTTTTGGCCCCAACCACCATTTGAACTGTTTGAGCCCCAACCACCAGCCCTCGTGCCCCCTTTGTGCCACCTGCCACCCCCCCCCCCCCCCCCACACACACACACACACACACACACCTACACACACAAAAAAAGTGAGGCTGGTACACAGTGCATACAGGCGGGATATAATTCGACAGCTTCTCTCTCCTCTCTCTCCCTGTACTCTCTGATCAGATAGCCTATGGGATAATGATAATCATGTACACAGTATATACAGGACAGATTGATTTCCCTCTCTCTCTCTGTACGCCTTGCTCTGACAGACTATGTGATGATGATGATAATCATGTACACAGTGTATACAGGAGAGATGGGATTTTGGCACCTTGGCTCTCTTTTTACTCTGTATCCCCAAAGCTAGCAATCTTCTAGATTATAATGTACACAGTGTATACAGGACAGCTTAGCCCCCTGTACCCTGTACTCTCGTATCTGACAGCCTATGAGATGTTAATAATAATGTACACAATGTATACAGGAGGGATGGAATTAGACAGTTTGTTTCTCCTCTGTGTACTCCTGGATCTGATAGATGATGATAATAATGTACACAGTGTATACAGGACAGCTTAGCCCCCCTCTCTCTGTACTCCTGGATCTGACTATATGAGATGTAATAATAATAATGATGTACACAGTGTATACAGTGCAGCTTGATTCTCTTCTCTCTGTACTGCTGGATCTGATAATGATAATAATGTACACAGTGTATACATGACTGCTTAGCCCCCCTCTCTCTGTGCTCCTGCATCTGATAGATGATGATAATAATGTACACAGTGTATACAGGACTGCTTGGCTCCCCTCTCTCTGTACTCCTGGATCTGACTGTGATATGATGATAATAATGTACACAGTGTATACAGGACTGCTTGGCTCCCCTCTCTCTGTACTCTCGGATCTGACTATGATATGATGATAATAATGTACACAGTGTATACAGGACTGCTTAGCCCCCCTCTCTCTGTACTCCTGGATCTGACTGTGATATGATGATAATAATGTACACAGTGTATACAGGACTGCTTAGCCCCCCTCTCTCTGTACTCCTGGATCTGACTGTGATATGATGATAATAATGTACACAGTGTATACAGGACTGCTTGGCTCCCCTCTCTCTGTACTCTCGGATCTGACTATGATATGATGATAATAATGTACACAGTGTATACAGGACTGCTTAGCCCCCCTCTCTCTGTACTCCTGGATCTGACTGTGATATGATGATAATAATGTACACAGTGTATACAGGACTGCTTAGCCCCCCTCTCTCTGTACTCCTGGATCTGACTGTGATATGATGATAATAATGTACACAGTGTATACAGGACTGCTTGGCTCCCCTCTCTCTGTACTCTCGGATCTGACTATGATATGATGATAATAATGTACACAGTGTATACAGGACTGCTTGGCTCCCCTCTCTCTGTACTCTCGGATCCTATGATATGATGATAATAATGTACACAGTGTATACAGGACTGCTTGGCTCCCCTCTCTCTGTACTCCTGGATCTGACTGTGATATGATGATAATAATGTACACAGTGTATACAGGACTGCTTGGCTCCCCTCTCTCTGTACTCTCGGATCTGACTATGATATGATGATAATAATGTACACAGTGTATACAGGACTGCTTAGCCCCCCTCTATCTGTACTCCTGGATCTGACTGTGATATGATGATAATAATGTACACAGTGTATACAGGACTGCTTAGCCCCCCTCTCTCTGTACTCCTGGATCTGACTGTGATATGATGATAATAATGTACACAGTGTATACAGGACTGCTTAGCTCCCCTTTCTCTGTACTCCTGGATCTGGCTATCTATGATATGATGATAATAATGTATACACAGTGTATACAGGACTGCTTGGCTCCCCTCTCTCTGTACTCTCGGATCTGACTATGATATGATGATAATAATGTACACAGTGTATACAGGACTGCTTGGCTCCCCTCTCTCTGTACTCTCGGATGATCTGACTATGATATGATGATAATAATGTACACAGTGTATACAGGACTGCTTGGCTCCCCTCTCTCTGTACTCTCGGATCCTATGATATGATGATAATAATGTACACAGTGTATACAGGACTGCTTGGCTCCCCTCTCTCTGTACTCTCGGATCTGACTATGATATGATGATAATAATGTACACAGTGTATACAGGACTACTCGGCTCCCCTCTCTCTGTACTCCTGGATCTGACTATATGAGATGTAATAATAATGATGTACACAGTGTATGCAGGAGGGATGGAGAAGTCAGGCAGCTTGGCTCCCCTCCCCCGTTACATAACAGCTCGGCGTTGGTGCTGATGCTGCGCTTCGCTCCTCCTCCTCCTGCGGGCGGCGCTGTGCATCGCTCTCCGGCGGGTCAGTGTGCTGCTGGCCGGGTCCCGGGATGGAGAACCTCCTGGAGAACCCGGTTCGGGCTGTTCTGTACCTGCGGGAACTGACCAGCATCGTGCAGAACCAGCAGAGCCTCATCCACACGCAGCGGCAGCGGATAGACGAGCTGGAGCGCCGCCTGGACCAGCTGGGCAGTGAGAACCGGAGTCTCCGGAACCAGCACCAGCCCGCACCGGCCCCGCAGAACCCCAGCCCGGCACCCCCTCCACCTCCTCCTGCCCCGGCACCTGCCCCCGCACCAGAGAGTCCCGCACACCAGGTGGCACCGGGGCACCAGCATCCGCCGCCGCAGCAGCAGCACCCCGAGGAGCCAGAGCAGAGCGCTGCCCCCCGGAGCTCCCCTCAAATCCAGCACAAACCAGCCACCCTGTGCAAGGCCATTCTGGGACGCAAGACTGAGTGAGTACCTGTCTGTGGGGGTCCAATGTCCACCTGGGGTGGGAGAGGGGAGGTGAGGATGCCTGCTTGTGTCCTGGAGAGGGTGCTGATTTGTATATAAAGAAATACCAAATACTTCATTTATAGGGCTTATCTTGTATGAGATAAATGGCAGCCAACTACTTTTAGAGGGGTTACCTTGTATGAGATAGATGAGAGGGTACTGCTTATATAGGGGTTACCTTGTATGGGATAGATGGGAGGGTACTCCTTATATAGGGGTTACCTTGTATAAGACAGATGGGAGAGCATTCCTTATATAGGGGTTGCCTTGTATAAGATAAATGAGAGGGTACTCCTTACATAGGGGGTTACCTTGTATGCTATAGATGGGAGGGTACTCCTTATATAGGGGTTACCATATGTGAGATAGGTAGAAGGGTACACCTTTTATAGGGGTTGCCTTGTATGATATAGATGGGAGGGTACTCCTTATATTGGGGTTACCATGTGTGAGATAGGTAAGAGGGTACTCCGTATATAGGGGTTACCTTATATGAGATAGATGGGAGGGTACTTCTTATATAGGGGGTTACCATGTGTGAGATAGGTAGGAGGGTACTCCTTATATAGGAGTACCTTGTATGAGATAGATGGGAGAGTACTCCTTATATAGGGGTTACCTTGTATGAGATAGATGGGAGGGCACTCCTTATATAGGGGTTACCCTGTATGAGATAGCTGGGAAGGTACTCCTTATATAGAGGTTACCTTGTATGAGATAGATTGGAGGGTACTCCTTATATAGGGGTTACCTTGTGTGAGATAGATGGGAAGGTACTACTTATATAGGGGTTACCTTGTATGAGATAGATAGGAGGGTATTCCTTATATAGGAGTTACCTTGTATGAGATAGATAGGAGGGTATACCTTATATAGGGGTTACCTTGTATGAGATAGATGGGAGGGTACTCCTTATATAGGGGTTACCTTGTGTGAGATAGATAGGAAGGTCATCTTTATATAGGGGCTACCTTGTATGATATAGATAGATAGATAGGATGGTATACCTTATATAGAGGTTACCTTGTATGAGATAGATGGGAGGGTACTCCTTATATAGGAGTTACCTTGTGTGAGATAGATGGGAAGGTACTCCTTATATAGGGGTTACCTTGTGTGAGATAGATAGGAGGGTATTACTTATATAGGGGTTACCTTGTATGAGATAGATGGGAAGGTACTCCTTATATAGGGGTTACCTTGTATGAGATAGATAGGAGGGTATTCCTTATATAGGGGTTACCTTGTGTGAGATAGATGGGAGAGTACTCCTTATATAGGGGTTACCTTGTATGAGATAGATGGGAAGGTACTCCTTATATAGGGGTTACCTTGTATGAGATAGATAGGAGGGTATTACTTATATAGGGGTTACCTTGTATGAGATAGATGGGAAGGTACTCCTTATATAGGGGTTACCTTGTATGACATAGATAGGAGGGTATTCCTTATATAGGGGTTACCTTGTGTGAGATAGATTGGAGAGTACTCCTTATATAGGGGTTACCTTGTATGAGATAGATGGGAAGGTACTCCTTATATAGGGGTTACCTTGTATGAGATAGATGGGAAGGTACTCCTTATATAGGGGTTAACTTGTGTGAAATAAATGGGAAGGTAGTCCTTATATGGAGGTTACCTAGTATGAGATAGATGGGAGGGTACTCCTTATATAGGGGTTACCTTGTGTGAGATAGATGGGAAGGTACTCCTTATATAGGGGTTACCTTGTATGAGATAGATAGGAGGGTATTATTTATATAGGGGTTACCTTGTATGAGATAGATGAGAAGGTACTCCTTATATAGGGGTTACCTTGTATGAGATAGATAGGAGGGTATTCCTTATATAGGGGTTACCTTGTGTGAGATAGATGGGAGAGTACTCCTTATATAGGGGTTACCTTGTATGAGATAGATGGGAAGGTACTCCTTATATAGGGGTTACCTTGTATGAGATAGATGGGAAGGTACTCCTTATATAGGGGTTACCTTGTATGAGATAGATGGGAAGGTACTCCTTATATAGGGGTTACCTTGTATGAGATAGATGGGAAGGTACTCCTTAAATAGGGGTTACCTTGTGTGAAATAAATGGGAAGGTAGTCCTTATATGGAGGTTACCTAGTATGAGATAGATGGGAGGGTACTCCTTATATAGGGGTTACCTTGTGTGAGATAGATGGGAGGGTACTCCTTATATAGGGGTTACCTTGTTTGAGACAGATGAGAAGGTACACCTTATACAGGGGTTGCCTTGTATGAGATAGGTGGTGATGGTGGGGTACTCCTTATATAGGGGTTACCTTGTATGAGATAGGTGGTGATGGTGGGGTACTCCTTATATAGGGGTTACCTTGTATGAGATAGATGGGAGGGTACTTCTTATATAGGGGTTACCTTGTATGAGATAGATGGGAGGGTACTTCTTATATAGGGGTTACCTTGTATAAAATAGATGAGATGGTACATCTTATATAGGGGTTACCTTGTATGAGACAGATGGGAGGGTACTTTTTATATAGGGGTTACCTTGTATGAGATAGATGGGAGGGTACTTCTTATATAGGGGTTACCTCGTATGAGATAGATGGAAGGGTGCTTTATATAGGAGTTTCCTTGTATGAAATAGATGGGAGGGTATTCCTTATATAGAGGTCACCTTGTGTGAGATGGATGGAACGGTGCTCCTTATATAGGGGTTATTTTGTACGTGACAGATGGAAGAGCAGGGACGGATCGGGGGGGGGGGGGGGGGGGGTGCAGGCGGATCTCTTGCCCCAGGCGCAGTTTGTTGAATTCTTAAAAAGGCGGCAAAATTTGGATGGGGAATGGCAGTTTAGGCGGCAAAACCTGATCTGTAGGTGCCAAAACCTGACCTTGCCCCAGGCGCAACTTGGTGACAGCTTCTAAATAGGGCTTACTTTTTATAATAGAAAGGGTACCATCTATACAGAGGTTAGAATGGGGAGATTCCTATGTATGGGGTTTCCTAGAATGAGAGCTCCCTTTATGGGGTTACCCTTTATGAAAGAGTTGAGTATGAGAAGGATAAGGCTAGGTCTACCTTCTATGAAGAGTTACAGTTTTTAATAGGAAGTACCTTCTATACAGTCAGTAGGAGACTGGTGGGGTTCTTAGAGGTTACATTGTATGAGAAACCAATATGAAAGGGAGGTTGTGTTCCATGTAAGGGTTACTTTATACACAGTATATTGAGGTTACTCTATACAATAGTTGTAGGCTTGTTCATAAGACAACTGGGGGGCTTCTGTATGTATTTTCCTTGTGGTGGTTGCTTTCGAAATAAAATGTAACCGATAGCAGAGGTGTGTGTGTGTTAGCTTGTATATAGGGGTTAAGCTTTATAAGAGGGGGTACCTCTATATAGGAGTTACCTTGCATGTGGTGCATGGCACAGGTAGGGGTACCTTCTATATAGAGGTTCATTTGTTTGAGAATTCTATGTATAGGTGTGGTGCAGGATGGGGTCTTCTGTATGGGGCTCAGGGGCGTAGCAATAGGGGTTGCAGAGGTAGCCACCGCATCGGGGCCCTTGGGCCAGAGGGGCCCCAAAGGGCACTCCCTCAATTACAGTATTAGCCAGTGGCGTAGCTAAGGAGCTGTGGGCCCCGATGCAAGTTTTACAATGGGGCCCCCCAAGCACTCTATACATAACAACTGATACGGCGCACCAAAACCTGCTAATGGCAACTACAGTGTCAGAGATGCAAGAAGGGGGTGGGGAACAGTGTGTTAATGATTACCACTATTCAAAGTATCTATAGAAGTGATTATTATGAGCACAGGACCTATAGAGAGCTAATACTGTAGTTGAGGGAGGGCCCTATGGGGCCCCTCTGGCCCAAGGGCCCCGATGCGGTCGCTACCGCTGCACCCCCTATTGCTACGCCCCTGGTATTAGCTCTCTATTGGTCCTGTGCTCATAATAATCACTTCTATAGATACTTTAAATAGTGGTAATCATTAACAAACTGTCCCCATCCCCTTCTTGCACCTCAGAAATTGTAGTTGCCATTGGCAGGTTTTGGTGCGCCGTATCACTTGTTATGTATAGAGTGCTTGGGGGGCCCATTGTAAAACTTGCATCAGGGCCCACAGCGCGTACGAGAGAGAACGGCGCCGGAGACTTGGGCGCAGGACACAGCCAGTATATGGCTAATTCTGCTGCCGCACAAGTCTGGCCGTGTTAATTACTATTCCCCCTCCAGGCCGACATGGATAGTGGGGGAATGAAATAATTCGGCTTCCAGCAATAGCTGGAAGCCGAATTATTGTTTTAAAAGCAACTTCAGATCCGTCTTCTGACGGCGCTGAAGTTACTCCATGTGCCTGCGATAGCCGTAGTTCCTATTACGGCCTATGGTGGCGCCGGCTGCGCCCAAGTCTCCTGCGCTGCTGCGCCCAAGTCTCCAGCGCTGGATTTACCGTGTTCGCCCACAGCTCCTTAGCTACACCACTGATGGGGCTTACCTGTATGAAGTAGAAGTGAGCTCTTATAAAGGGGTGTGAGATGGAGGTGGCTTCTTGTGAAACAGTGGGGAATCCTTGTTATAGTGGTTACCATATAGTGACTATCTTGCATAAGAAAAGGGGACTCTTTCTATGGGAGGGTTTGTGGCTATCTTGTTTGAGGAAGGTAAAGGCTTCTATAAATATGTTACATTTTATAAGAGAGTGTGCAACTTCTATGTAATGGCTACTTTGTATAAGAGTGTGTGGGCTGTAGTTACTATGTATAGGAAGGCACGCTCCTATCTAAGGAAGGCATGCTCCTTACATAGCAGCGAGCGCTCTTATGTAAGGCATGCATAGTGGCCGCTCCTTCACATTAAGGTGCGCTGCATTAGCAGTGCAGCTTAAAGGGGCACTGTGGCGAAAAATGGTAAAATTTTAAATATGTGCAAACAGACAAATAATAAGTACGTTTTTTCCAGAGTAAAATGAGCCAGCCTTAATTACTTTTCTCCTATGTTGCTGTCACTTACAGTAGGTAGTAGAAATCTGACAGAAGCGACAGGTTTTGGACTAGTCCATCTCTTCATAGGGGATTCTCAGCAAGGCTTTTTTATTTTTCATAAAGATACTAGTAAAAAAACCCACCCATTAAAAAATGGGCGCTAGGCTACGGGCATTCCCACCCCCAGCAACGTGAGCACAGATGCATCGCGCTCGTTCGTCCTCCACCGCTGTCTGTGGTATATGCACACAGGGAGATGTTGCTTGCCTGGCAGTTGGAAAAAGTTGTTATTTCCCACAATGCAATGAGGTTCACAGACAGCAAACTGTCAAGTCTGTAAACACGGACACACACACACACACACACACAGGGACAGGACGCAGAGACACAGGGGTTTTATTATATAGGATTCCCTAAAAAGGATTTAAACAATGATTCTGGCCAGCTTCCCTGCTCCCTACACAGTTTTTTGGTAGTTGGAAAGAGCAACTGCCATTCACTAAGTGCTTTTGAAAATAAATAAATCCCTGAGAATCCCCCATGAAGAGATGGACTAGTCCAAAACCTGTCGCTTCTGTCAGATTTCTACTACCTACTGTAAGTGACAGCAACATAGGAGAAAAGTAATTTATGGCTCATTTTACTCTGGAAAAAACATACTTCTTGTTTGTATATGTTTGCTATAGTGCCCCTTTAATGAAACAAGCCCTTCCCACCTTTTATGTAGGGGTTACCTTGTATAAGAGAGTGTGTGCCTTCTATGTAGAGGTTACCTTGTATAAGAGAGTGTGTGCCTTCTATGTAGATGTTACCTTGTATAAGAGAGTGTGTACCTTCTATGTAGGGGCTACCTTGTATAAGAGAGTGTGTGCCTTCTATGTAGGGGTTACCTTGTATAAGAGAGTGTGTGCCTTCTATGTAGAGGTTACCTTGTATAAGAGAGTGTGTACCTTCTATGTAGGGGTTACCTTGTATAAGAGAGTGTGTACCTTCTATGTAGGGGCTACCTTGTATAAGAGAGTGTGTGCCTTCTATGTAGGGGCTACCTTGTATAAGAGGGTGTGTGCCTTCTATGTAGGGGCTACCTTTATAAGAGAGTGTGTGCCTTCTATGTAGGGTTTACCTTGTATAAGAGAGTGTGTGCCTTCTATGTAGGGGCTACCTTGTATAAGAGAGTGTGTGCCTTCTATGTAGGGGTTACCTTGTATAAGAGAGTGTGTGCCTTCTATGTAGGGGCTACCTTGTATAAGAGGGTGTGTGCCTTCTATGTAGGGGCTACCTTTATAAGAGAGTGTGTGCCTTCTATGTAGGGTTTACCTTGTATAAGAGAGTGTGTGCCTTCTATGTAGGGGCTACCTTGTATAAGAGAGTGTGTGCCTTCTATGTAGGGGCTACCTTTATAAGAGAGTGTGTGCCTTCTATGTAGTGGTTACCTTGTATAAGAGAGTGTGTGCCTTCTATGTAGGGGTTACCTTGTATAAGAGAGTGTGTGCCTTCTATGTAGATGTTACCTTGTATAAGAGAGTGTGTGCCTTCTATGTAGGGGCTACCTTGTATAAGAGAGTGTGTACCTTCTATGTAGGGGTTACCTTGTATAAGAGAGTGTGTACCTTCTATGTAGAGGTTACCTTGTATAAGAGAGTGTGTACCTTCTATGTAGGGGTTACCTTGTATAAGAGAGTGTGGACCTTCTATGTAGAGGTTACCTTGTATAAGAGAGTGTGTGCCTTCTATGTAGGGGCTACCTTGTATAAGAGAGTGTGTGCCTTCTATGTAGGGGTTACCTTGTATAAGAGAGTGTGTACCTTCTATGTAGAGGTTACCTTGTATAAGAGAGTGTGTACCTTCTATGTAGGGGTTACCTTGTATAAGAGAGTGTGTGCCTTCTATGTAGGGGCTACCTTGTATAAGAGAGTGTGTGCCTTCTATGTAGGGGCTACCTTGTATAAGAGAGTGTGTGCCTTCTATGTAGGGGCTACCTTGTATAAGAGAGTGTGTGCCTTCTATGTAGGGGCTACCTTGTATAAGAGAGTGTGTGCCTTCTATGTAGGGGTTACCTTGTATAAGAGAGTGTGTGCCTTCTATGTAGGGGCTACCTTGTATAAGAGAGTGTGTGCCTTCTATGTAGGGGTTACCTTGTATAAGAGAGTGTGTGCCTTCTATGTAGGGGTTACCTTGTATAAGAGAGTGTGTACCTTCTATGTAGGGGTTACCTTGTATAAGAGAGTGTGTACCTTCTATGTAGGGGCTACCTTGTATAAGAGAGTGTGTGCCTTCTATGTAGGGGTTACCTTGTATAAGAGAGTGTGTGCCTTCTATGTAGATGTTACCTTGTATAAGAGAGTGTGTACCTTCTATGTAGAGGTTACCTTGTATAAGAGAGTGTGTGCCTTCTATGTAGATGTTACCTTGTATAAGAGAGTGTGTGCCTTCTATGTAGGAGTTACCTTGTATAAGAGAGTGTGTGCCTTCTATGTAGGGGTTACCTTGTATAAGAGGGTGTGTGCCTTCTATGTAGATGTTACCTTGTATAAGAGAGTGTGTACCTTCTATGTAGAGGTTACCTTGTATAAGAGAGTGTGTGCCTTCTATGTAGGGGCTACCTTGTATAAGAGAGTGTGTGCCTTCTATGTAGGGGTTACCTTGTATAAGAGAGTGTGTGCCTTCTATGTAGATGTTACCTTGTATAAGAGAGCGTGTGCCTTCTATGTAGGGGTTACCTTGTATAAGAGAGTGTGTACCTTCTATGTAGGGGTTACCTTGTATAAGAGAGTGTGTACCTTCTATGTAGGGGCTACCTTGTATAAGAGAGTGTGTGCCTTCTATGTAGGGGTTACCTTGTATAAGAGAGTGTGTACCTTCTATGTAGGGGCTACCTTGTATAAGAGAGTGTGTGCCTTTTATGTAGGGGTTACCTTGTATAAGAGAGTGTGTGCCTTCTATGTAGAGGTTACCTTGTATAAGAGAGTGTGTGCCTTCTATGTAGGGTTTACCTTGTATAAGAGAGTGTGTACCTTCTATGTAGGGGCTACCTTGTATACGAGGGTGTGTGCCTTCTATGTAGGGTTTACCTTGTATAAGAGAGTGTGTGCCTTCTATGTAGGGGCTACCTTGTATAAGAGAGTGTGTGCCTTCTATGTAGGGGTTACCTTGTATAAGAGAGTGTGTGCCTTCTATGTAGAGGTTACCTTGTATAAGAGAGTGTGTGCCTTCTATGTAGATGTTACCTTGTATAAGAGAGTGTGTACCTTCTATGTAGGGGCTACCTTGTATAAGAGAGTGTGTGCCTTCTATGTAGGGGCTACCTTGTATAAGAGAGTGTGTGCCTTCTATGTAGGGGTTACCTTGTATAAGAGAGTGTGTGCCTTCTATGTAGAGGTTACCTTGTATAAGAGAGTGTGTGCCTTCTATGTAGATGTTACCTTGTATAAGAGAGTGTGTACCTTCTATGTAGGGGCTACCTTGTATAAGAGAGTGTGTGCCTTCTATGTAGGGGTTACCTTGTATAAGAGGGAACTAGTAAAAAAGGGCGCACAGGGATAGTGGACAAAAAGGGCGCCGCCATAGACTGCAATGCAAAATATCGGCTATTCGGCGCCCGACAGGAAAAAAGGGCGCACGAGAAATAGCGGTTACAGGGATCGTGTTAACAAAGGTTTTCGTTTACAGGATACAGTTTATAACAAATATCCTTTACAAGTTCGTTTAGACTTTGTATTATACTTATTTTTTCGTTTGTAAATTTCGCTTATATGGGTTTTAACTAGTTTTTCGTTTTCAAAATGCGCTTATAAAACTATAACAACTAAAATTTCGTTTACACTTCTTTTACCATTTAAAATTCGTTTTCATATGTATAATGCTTAAATAACGTTTCTAAAGCTGATTGTATTAGAAATACATCGCTTATGGTATTAACTTTGTTTTTACACTTCTAATGCGTTGATTATAGTTACTAAAATATCGCTTTAAATATTACTGTTATTTTAAGATTTCTACGTGATTTTAAGGCTAGTTATTCTATTACAAATTACTGTTATTTTAAGATTTCTACGTGATTTTAAGGCTAGTTATTCTATTACAAATATATAAATTATTTTATTCATGTAATTTGGAGTGAAGTATTTTAAGGATTAAATATATTATTGTTTATATGTGTTTAGCGTGTTTTGTGCAGTGGGGATGGTTAGGTTTAGGCATTACTAGGGGGTCTAGGGGTTAGGGATAGGTACAGGGAGGGTTAGGACCAGGGTGGTGGTTAGTTTTAGGCACCACCAGGGGGGTCTTAGGTTTAGGCACCAGAAGGGGGGTCTTAGGTTTAGGCACCACCAGGGGAGTCTTAGGTTTAGGCACCACCAGGGGGGTCTTAGGTTTAGGCACCACCAGGGGGGTCTAGGGGTTAGGGATAGGTACAGGGAGGGTTAGGTATACATACAGTGCAATATACACCACCAGGGGGGTGGTTAGTTTTAGGCACCACCAGGGGGTCTTAGGTTTAGGCACCACCAGGGGGGTCTTAGGTTTAGGCACCAGAAGGGGAGTCTTAGGTTTAGGCACCAACAGGGGGGTCTTAGGTTTAGGCACCACCAGGGGAGTCTTAGGTTTAGGCACCAACAGGGGGGTCTTAGGTTTAGGCACCAACAGGGGGGTCTTAGGTTTAGGCACCAACAGGGGGGTCTTAGGTTTAGGCACCACCAGGGGAGTCTTAGGTTTAGGCACCAACAGGGGGGTCTTAGGTTTAGGCACCACCAGGGGGGTCTTAGGTTTAGGCACCACCAGGGGGGTCTTAGGTTTAGGCACCACCAGGGGAGTCTTAGGTTTAGGCACCAACAGGGGGGTCTTAGGTTTAGGCACCAACAGGGGGGTCTTAGGTTTAGGCACCAACAGGGGGGTCTTAGGTTTAGGCACCACCAGGGTAGTCTTAGGTTTAGGCACCACCAGGGGGGTCTAGGGGTTAGGGATAGGTACAAGGAGGGCTCTGTATGAGAGTAAGGTTAGGTATAGTTATAGTACAACATATGTAATATATACAATTTATTACATTATGTGTTTTTACACAAAGGGGGGTCTAGGTGTGAGGGATAGGGATAAGGAGAGATATCTGTGACCCTAAAGTTAGCTATAATTGCAGTAAAATACCTGTAAAATCTACCATTCTAGTACTATGCTTAATACAAGTGTAAATATCGTTTTTGCTATAGACGCTATTTGACGTTTCATTTCAGAATTCGTTTACTGTTATAGACGGTATTTTGCCATTTAATTTCCGTTTATTTAACGTATTTAGCACTAAATTATCGTTTATAACCTCTTAAACTAAAAATACGGTTTTGCATTCAAACTTCTAATTTCGGCTACACCCCGCGCCCTTTTTTCCAGGCGCCCTTTTTTGATATACGCGTATATGAGAGTGTGTACCTTCTATGTAGGGGCTACCTTGTATAAGAGAGTGTGTGCCTTCTATGTAGGGGCTACCTTGTATAAGAGAGTGTGTGCCTTCTATGTAGGGGTTACCTTGTATAAGAGAGTGTGTGCCTTCTATGTAGGGGTTACCTTGTATAAGAGAGTGTATGCCTTCTATGTAGAGGTTACCTTGTATAAGAGAGTGTGTGCCTTCTATGTAGATGTTACCTTGTATAAGAGAGTGTGTACCTTCTATGTAGGGGCTACCTTGTATAAGAGAGTGTGTGCCTTCTATGTAGGGGTTACCTTGTATAAGAGAGTGTGTGCCTTCTATGTAGATGTTACCTTGTATAAGAGAGTGTGTACCTTCTATGTAGGGACTACCTTGTATAAGAGAGTGTGTGCCTTCTATGTAGGGGCTACCTTGTATAAGAGAGTGTGTGCCTTCTATGTAGGGGCTACCTTGTATAAGAGAGTGTGTGCCTTCTATGTAGGGGCTACCTTGTATAAGAGAGTGTGTGCCTTCTATGTAGGGGTTACCTTGTATAAGAGAGTGTGTGCCTTCTATGTAGGGGTTACCTTGTATAAGAGAGTGTGTACCTTCTATGTAGGGGTTACCTTGTATAAGAGAGTGTGTGCCTTCTATGTAGATGTTACCTTGTATAAGAGAGTGTGTGCCTTCTATGTAGGGGCTACCTTGTATAAGAGAGTGTGTGCCTTCTATGTAGGGGCTACCTTGTATAAGAGAGTGTGTGCCTTCTATGTAGGGGTTACCTTGTATAAGAGAGTGTGTGCCTTCTATGTAGGGGTTACCTTGTATAAGAGAGTGTGTGCCTTCTATGTAGGGGTTACCTTGTATAAGAGAGTGTGTGCCTTCTATGTAGATGTTACCTTGTATAAGAGAGTGTGTGCCTTCTATGTAGATGTTACCTTGTATAAGAGAGTGTGTGCCTTCTATGTAGGGGTTACCTTGTATAAGAGAGTGTGTGCCTTCTATGTAGGGGTTACCTTGTATAAGAGAGTGTGTGCCTTCTATGTAGGGGTTACCTTGTATAAGAGAGTGTGTACCTTCTATGTAGGGGCTACCTTGTATACGAGGGTGTGTGCCTTCTATGTAGATGTTACCTTGTATAAGAGAGTGTGTGCCTTCTATGCAGGGCCGGTTTAAGCAACAATGGGGCCCCAGGGCAAAATAAACCTGGGGGGCCCCCCCAACATATACCCTGGAACAAAAATCGGCATTAGGGGACCTTTTTTGCAGCTGGTATAGTCAGGGTGTGAAGTCCCAATCGGTCGGAGCTCCACATTCTGGCTATCCCAGCCTGCATGGGGGACAAGGGGTTAAAAAGTTTCAGGAGGGGGGACCTCACATAATTTTTTTTTTTTTAAATTCCCACACTCTAAACATAAAAAAAAAATTGGGAAAATAGGAAAAAATGCCAGGGATCTTCATACAGCCATATTGCGGCTGTATAGCGATCCCTGTCCAAAGCGATGCTGCTGCGTATAGACCCCCTGGAAACCCCGTCAGAAAATTTATTGCGCTTTCGTTTGATGCATGTAAAATTACACTACCGTTAGGTTTACTACTAAAAGTGACATTTACCGCATTTAAAAGTATACTTTTTTCCTTCAAAACTTTAAAATCGATTTTCTCAAAAACTGTAAGGTCTTTTTGAAAAATTGTTTTTTCCTCTTATTCCTAATGCTCTCCTTAACATATCCTGCAAATTTAGGGTTTCTAGCATTTAAGGTGGATTTGCTATTAACCATTAAAGTCGGCAGGTTTTTAAATGTGTATTTTTTTTTCCTTTGAAACTTTAAAATCGATTTTCTCAAAAACTATAAGGCCGATTTGAAAATTTTTTTTTTCCTCTTATAGCCCCTGGGGGCCCCTACAAGCTCTGGGGCCCTGGGGCAGCTGTCTCCTTTGCCTTAATGGTAGCGCCGGCCCTGCTTCTATGTAGAGGTTACCTTGTATAAGAGAGTGTGTGCCTTTTATGTAGGGGTTACCTTGTATAAGAGAGTGTGTGCCTTCTAGGTAGAAGTGACCTTGTATAATAGAGTGGGGTGCTGTCCACATTAAGGTAATCTTGCATAAGAGAGGAGGCTGCTTTCTAAATACCTTGTAGAAGAGAGGTAGCAAAGAGGGAACAGCTTATATGGGGGATATCTTGCTGGTATTTGTATAACACGGGTACTTGTTAAAAATGGGGATATCATGTATGCAGGGGTTACCTTGTGCAAAAGAGAGGGACCTTTCATAAGGGGGTCACTTTGTATCAGAGAAAAGAATCCTTCTATAAGTCTCACTTACCTGCTATAAAAACAGATAACCCACCTTTATAAGGGAATGGTGTACTTTGTATTAGAGAGGAAGATCAGAGTACTTACCTATTCTAATGAGGGATATGCACTGCTTTACTACCCAAGGTCTTAAGCTTTTCGAGTTGAGTTCTAATAGGGGGAGCAGGTTTACTCTCTATAAGATGGGACGCTTACATTTTGTAAAAGAAGGAATTTAGTAAAGGAGGAGCATTTGAGAGGGGCTCTTATTACCTTGAATGAAGGAGGACTTGTCTCTCATTAAAGGTGGCCATACACTGGTCGATTTACCATCAGATTCGACCAACAGATAGATCCCTCTCTGATCGAATCTGATCAGATAGGGATCGTATGGCTACCTTTACTGCAAACAGATTGTGAACCGATTTCAGCCTGAAACCGTTCACAATCTGTTGTGGTGGTGCTGCTGCTGCTGCCCCCGCCCGCCCGCATACATTACCTGCTCCGTCGGCGCGACTCCAGTCTCCCGGTCACCACTGCTCTGTCTGCGCTCTGGTCTCCAGGTCCGGCATGCCTCACTTCTTCTAGCCCGGCAGGAAGTTTAAACAGTAGAGGGCGCTCTACTGTTTAAACTTCCTGCCGGGCTAGAAGAAGTGAGGCATGCCGGACCTGGAGACCAGAGCGCAGACAGAGCAGCGGTGACCGGGAGACTGGAGTCGCGCCGGCGGAGCAGGTAATGTATGTGGGCTCTATTGCGTCGGTCGTCGGGCACTCGAACGCCGCTAGCGATGCGCTCTTTACCCGCGGGCGATCGACGGTTATTTTCCGCACGGCGCGATCGACGGGATCGGACGAAATGGATCGAAATTCGGCGTGTAGCGTGAACGATTGGCAGCAGATTCGATCCCAGTGATCGAATCTGCTGTCGAAACGGGCGCAAATCGGGCCAGTGTATGGCCAGCTTAAAGGGTCTCCGAGAAGTGCAGAAACTATGGAAAGATGCATATCATTTTAAAGCTCTCTTTCTCCTCTTTCCAATGATATATAAATCACCGCCCTACACCTTTTAGTTTTCACTATTTGCGCGATTGAAATTGCCGCGGCTAGGATTTCGATCGCGAAAATAGAGAAAACTAAAAGGCGTAGGGCGATGATTTAGGGGTCGTCAGAAAGAGGAGAAAGAGAGCTTCAAAATGATATCCATCTTTCCATAGTTACATTGTATTACACAGGGCGACTTTTTCTGCTGAATGGAGCTGCTGACTTTGAGAAAAAGTCGCCCTGTGTAATACAATGTAACTATGGAAAGATGGATATCATTTTAAAGCTCTCTTTCTCCTCTTTCTGGCGACACCTAAATCGTCGCCCTACGCCTTTTAGTTTTCTCTATTTTCGCGATCGAAATCGCAGCCGCGGCAATTTCAATCGCAAAAATAGCGAAAACTAAAAGGCGTAGGGCGGTGGTTTATATATCACTGGAAAGAGGAGAAAGAGAGCTTTAAAATGATATGCATCTTTCCATAGTTTTTGCACTGCTCGGAGTCCCTTTAAGGAGGAAGGCACACTACTCATTTGTAAGAGTTTACAAGCAGTCAGTGGCGTAGCTAAGGAGCTGTGGGCCCCGATGCAAGTTTTACAATGGGGCCCCCCAAGTACTCTACACATAACAATTGATACGGCGCACCAAAACCTGCCAATGGCAACTACAGTGTCAGAGGTGCAAGAAGGGGATGGGAAACAGTTTGTTAATGATTACCACTATTCAAAGTATCTATAGAAGTGATTACTATGAGTGCAGGACCAATAGAGAGCTAATACTGTAGTTGAGGGAGGGCCCTTCGGGGCCCCTCTGGCCCAAGGGCCCCGATGCGGTCGCTACCTCTGCACCCCCTATTGCTACGCCCCTGCAAGCAGTTACCTTCTCTAAGAGGGTAGAAGCACTTACCTTCTGCAAGAGAGTAGAATCACTTGCCTATTGTAAGAGGGTAGAAGTTCTTACCTTCTGTAAGAGGGTAAAACACTGTTATCTTCTGTAAGAGGGTAGAAGCACTTACAGTATCTTCTGCTAGAACACTTACTTTATTCAAAAGGTGAAACATGGACCTTCTGTAGGTGGGGTACATTAAAAAAGGTACTTGGAAATTTGGGACGTCCAGTAATAGTAAAATATCGGTATTTAATACCACCTAACCCTCTACCGCCCCCACCCCCGCACAAACACTCCTCCTGGAGTCTAAACCCAAATTTCCCTTCCTTGCCTGTAAAATTAATAGAACTCTATGGCAGCGCCCAAATTGTACTCATTTGCAGGTGCCCAAATTTCCTGCTTGTAGAAAGGCACACCTTCTTTCAGAGGGTAGAAACCCATTCCATCTATACAAGGGTAGATGCACTGCTTGACTTTCCTAGCGGATACGGGGTACCTTCCATTCATAGGGAAAAGAGGACACATACCTTTCTTTGGGAACATCTTCATTTTTGCAGAACAAATGGGTACAAGCATGGTATATTTGTGGTGAGTGGGAGGAGGGGGGGGGGGGGGGGGTTACGAATTAGACAGCTTCACTGAGCTGGGATACCTAAATTGTTTAAAGAAAACCAGAAGCAGAAAAAATATATGCTATAATAAATTGTATGTGTAGTGCAGATAATGTATGGAACATTAGTAGCAAAGAAAATAGTCTCATTTATTTATTTTCAGTTATATACGTTTTTTTTTATAACATTGCATCATTTGGTCACAGTTGCAGTTTTGAAGACACACTCTGTCTTTTAAGCTATAAAACAAAGCAGAAATAATGATCCTTTGAACTGTCCTGCAGTAAAACCTTATCTCAAGCTGTCTCTCACTGTTTCTTGGCCATCTTTTACAATTCAGCACTTTGCAGCTTTAACAGTGTGCTGCATGGCCATACAACTTAACACACAAATTAATCTTGCCACCAACAGAGCTTTCTGTTGGTTGCATCTGATTGCTACTGCAATCTGCATTTTTTTTAATTAATCTTATTGTTCTTGTTTTGTTTTTTGTTTTTTTATAAAAAAAGCCTATTTTCTTTTTATTTTATCCCTTCCCCGGCAGCCAATCCCCGGGATCGCCTCTTGTAGGCATCAGTCTATGAGAGATGATCGTTTGTGAGCCTCTCCTGGGGACAGCTCAGTGACAGAGCTGTCCCCCGTACAGCGATGCACTAGATCACTGTACAACCACTTACTGTGGGTTTTTCTCTCAGCTTGTCAGCCATGATTGCGGCGGGCAGGTTGTTTACGGCTCTCCGTTCTGTAACTCAGCAGGAATGCGCGATCCCGGCTAATCCCCTCCCACAGGACTTGACGCCGATCAGCATTATGCTGGGAATACACCATGACATTTTTTGGCAGATAGATGGTTCGATAGATAATTTCCGACAGGTCCGATCTGATTTTCGACCATTATTCTGACTGATTTCTCAAAGAAGTGAATGGAAATCAATCAGAAAAACGATTGGACAGAAAATCTACTGAAAAAATCTCATCGTGTATTCCTAGCATTAGGCGGTCGTGGGGGAGCTACGCTGCGGCCGCCAATCAGCGTTAGGCGGTCGTAAGGTGGTTAATTGCTTCAGAAAACAGGACTACATTCAACTAAGTGGGTCGAAGAGCTTAGAGAAGCTCCTTTATATAGATAACAACTGAAGTTTTTGTTACTCCCTGTTCTGAATTGCAATATGAGACTCTTTTCTTTGCAACTAATGTTCTATTTCTTAGCTGTACTACACATACATTTCATTATCTCATAGGTTTACTTTCGCTTCAGGTTTGCTTAAAGGAAGAGGGAAGTTCACTATTTATAGAGGGAGAATGCTACTTACCTTTTGGAAGAGTTCGGATCTCATTATTTTGTTTCTATAACTTGACAAGAGATGGTGGCTACTTACCTTCTGAATATGAGGGAAGTTCATCTTCTCAGAATATATATTGCTTATAGCTTACAGTGGAATCTTTTGTTTAATAACCCCCCCCCCCCCCCCCCATTGGATTGATGTAGTGCCTTTAATTTATGTTCCTATGTCTTGTGCAACAAGGTCATAAACTACATTGGCATAATATCAGATCTTCATTTACTGTGGTACTATCAGGGCTGTGGAGTTGGTGCAAAAATCATCCGACTGCAACTCCGACTCCTCAGTTTATGAAACCACCGACTCCGGGTAACCAAAATGGCTCCGACGCCGACTCCTCGACTCCGACTCCTTAGTTTAATACTTACCAGGGCTGTGGATTTTGTACAAAAATAGTCAGACTCCGACTCCTCAGTTTATGAAACCTATAACTCCGACTCCAGGTACCCAAAATTGCTCAGACTCCCACTCCTCTATTCCGACTCCGCAGCCCTGCAGCCCTGGGTACTACATGTCCCAGCAGGCCTACCTGGCCTTGAAGTCACTGCAGCAGCTGGAGAACTTTTCAAAATGCATGCTGGTTCTACAGCGAATATAAGCTTATGTCTGGTGGCCAGACAATATCCCAGGCACACCTGCCTGGCCAGAGTAAAGCATTTCCACAAATAAACACTCTTCATAGACTTGTCCTTTTGGCTCACCGTAATTGATAATATTTGTGGTTTAGACACCCTGGGTCCCCCATGACTGCCTCTGATGGATGCACACCTTCCGTGACACCTCTAGGCAATAATAGAGTCAATTTCAGGCAGGTCGGAGGTCACAGCAGCAACGTCTGCCTGGATCTTATAGAGCTGTCAATATTGCTGGATTAATCTGAATGTGATTTATGGAGGAGCTAAGAGCCCCCCCATTAAGCCCAGGATTCATAGGCATCATCCCAGCAATAAGAGCTGGCAATCTCTCTCTCACCTTGACATTGTGTAATGAAGGCTCTTGCTAGCAGCCTCCCCCTCTATATGTATGCGATGGAGCTCTGCTCTGCTCCCCCACTGCTCTGTGTATGCTGTGCGCGTGGATCTGTGTGGTGTATAGTAGAATGTCATTATTCCCTGCCTGTCCTGGGGTACTGCTGGACTCTGCTTGGATAGAGGAGCTGGAATGATGCATTTGTACATGCAGTGAATGTGGATGCCACAGGGGGATGGGAGATTCAGGACTCCGAGGGTCAGGAATTAGGGGTTGTGCTGGCGTCATACTGATGTGGAGGCTGTGCGTAAGGCTCAGGGTTATGTACTGCAATGGTGCTCTGCACCTGATCTTTGCTTCTGTGAGCTTCATGGAGCTGTAGTTGTATGTGACAGATGCCAGAGAGCGTTGCTGTAAATACAGTACAGAGTGCCGTGCAATGCTGACACATTGCACTGCATCCTGTGTATGAATGGTGTAGGAAGCTGGTACTGATCCAGAGAACCTGTCTAGGCCTGGAGTAAGGCACTGCATTGGCTCTTCATTGGTGTTGTAGCTGTAATGATTTTCAATATGTGTGCTTTGCATAGTGACTGTTTCCATACTGGGCTCAGGGATCTTTTACTGTCTTTCCTAGGAAGCAGGTTCCAGGAGAAGATAGCCCAGTGCTGGGGAGTCCCCATTGTTTCATTTGCACTAGAACCCAAGGCTGTGTGCTTACCCCACAGCTGTAAATGGCTCCAAAGAACTCTGAACTGCACAGGGCTGTGTATACTGCTTCTGTGTAATGCTCTGCACTCTGTACAGGACAGTGTTCTGCATACCGTGCCTCTGTGTAATGCTCGGTACTCTGTACAGGGCAGTGTTCTGCATACCGTGCCTCTGTGTAATGCTCTGCACTCTGTACAGGACAGTGTTCTGCATACCATGCCTCTGTCTCTGTGTAATGCTCGGTACTCTGTAGAGGACAGTATTCTGCATACCGTGCCTCAGTGTAATGCTCTGCACTCTGTACAGGACAGTGTTCTGCATACCATGCCTCTGTCTCTGTGTAATGCTCGGTACTCTGTACAGGACAGTGTTCTCCATACCGTGCCTCAGTGTAATGCTCGGTACTCTGTACAGGACAGTGTTCTCCATACCGTGCCTCAGTGTAATGCTCTGCACTCTGTACAGGACAGTGTTCTGCATACCATGCCTCTGTGTAATGCTCTGCACTCTGTACAGGACAGTGTTCTCCATACCATGCCTCTGTGTAATGCTCTGCACTCTGTACAGGACAGTGTTCTCCATACCATGCCTCAGTGTAATGCTCTGCACTCTGTACAGGACAGTGTTCTCCATACCGTGCCTCAGTGTAATGCTCTGCACTCTGTACAGGACAGTATTCTGCATACCGTGCCTCAATGTAATGCTCTGCACTCTGTACAGGACAGTGTTCTGCATACAGTGCCTCTGTGTACTGCTCGGTACTCTGTACAGGGCAGTGTTCTGCATACAGTGCCTCTGTGTAATGCTCGGTACTCTGTACAGGGCAGTGTTCTGCATACAGTGCCTCTGTGTAATGCTCGGTACTCTGTACAGGGCAGTGTTCTGCATACTGTGCCTCTGTGTAATGGTCTGCACTCTGTACAGGACAGTATTCTGCATACCGTGCCTCAATGTAATGCTCTGCACTCTGTACAGGACAGTGTTCTGCATACAGTGCCTCTGTGTACTGCTCGGTACTCTGTACAGGGCAGTGTTCTGCATACAGTGCCTCTGTGTAATGCTCGGTACTCTGTACAGGGCAGTGTTCTGCATACAGTGCCTCTGTGTAATGCTCGGTACTCTGTACAGGACAGTGTTCTGCATACTGTGCCTCTGTGTAATGGTCTGCACTCTGTACAGGACAGTGTTCTGCATACTGTGCCTCTGTGTAATGCTCTGCACTCTGTACAGGACAGTGTTCTGCATACAGTGCCTCTGTGTAATGCTCTGCACTCTGTACAGGACAGTGTTCTGCATACTGTGCCTCTGTGTAATGGTCTGCACTCTGTACAGGACAGTGTTCTGCATACTGTGCCTCTGTGTAATAGTCTGCACTCTGTACAGGACAGTGTTCTGCATACTGTGCCTCTGTGTAATGGTCTGCACTCTGTACAGGACAGTGTTCTGCATACAGTGCCTCTGTGTAAAGATAGGGCCAGAAGCTGGAGCTAGCGTAGTGCGGAGGGCCCGGCCATGATGAGGTAGCCGTCCCCCCTCCCCGGGTAGCGCTAGATAGGTGGGCTAGTGGGTAGCCGCCATGTATTGCTGGGGCGGTGCAGGGGTTAACTGGGGCAAGGGGCGGGCAGCTCTGCGCTGGGAGGTGTAGGCGGATTTTCCCGGGCAGGCGGCGGATGTAAGGAGGCGGGCACTTCCGGCTTGGAGCAGCGTGAAGGAAGAAGCTGCTTGCCGGACGCCCGCCTGTGCCCCCGCAACTATGGCAGATTTAGACCGTTTGGTGGCCAGGATCCGGGCGGAAGCGGAGTCAAGGGGCCCCTCGTGGGTCCAGGTCCAGCTGGCGGCGATAGGAGCAGGCACAACGGCGGAGGCTGCGGCGGCCAGCGAGCCACCCGCGGCTGCGGCACCCAGCGCTCCATCCGAGCAAGCAGGTGAGGGGAGAAGCGAAGAGAGGAGGCAGTCCAGGCCCCCGGATAGGCTCAGCCCAGAGCACCATGCCGGGCCCCGGCGCCGCTCAGGGAGCCCCCCTAGGGACCCTCCGCCTCCCCCTGCAAAACGGTTGTCCAAGGGCAAGGGGGCTGGCGGGAGGAATCCCAACCAACGGCATGAGGCAGCAGGAGAAGGGCCATCCAGCGCGGCCGGCTCTTCACATACACAGCAGGCGAGAGGTGATGCGGCCCTTAGTCCCCGCGCTGCGCGGCAGACTAAGCGGGCCCAACGGAAGGACTCCAACCCCACGGGTGCCGCCCTCCCCTCCGCGGCGGCGACCCACCAAGCGCACGGTGCGAGCAGGAGCTCCACCAGCAAGGGAAAGTCGGGAGGATCCAGCAGGCAGAAGAGCAAGTCGGGCAGAGGTGATCAGCGGCCACAGGCTCAGCACGCACAGCACGGCAGGGGCCCCCCAGCGGATAACGGCTCTGGCTCCGAGTTGGATTCTGTAGAGGATGATGACAACGTCGCAGCGGGTGGATCCGGAGTGACGGCTGGCAGGGACATGCGTCCGGAGCAGCCAGGTGAGGCCAATCTAGCCGCAGTTAATGCCTTAGCCACTTTATTGTTGGGGATTTGCGGGGGAAGACAGGGTGGGGCTGGTACCCTAGCAGCGCCAGCGGGGTCGCAGTTAGCGCAGGTGCAGCCTTCACCTTACATGCCGGCGGGGGCGTCGGGGTTGTTACCAATGGGATCGCCCCTCTCACCCGTGGGGGCTTGGTCTTTGGCACCCCCGGGAGCGGCCCCTCAGGTGGGGCTGGTACATGGAGGGGCGCAAGGAGTAGGTTTGGCCGTACAGGGGGTGGTTCAGGTGGCTCCACCCGCGGCGTTGGGTTTGAGTAGTGTCCAGGCGGAGGTGGCGGTGCAGACGGAAGGGGCAGCCAGCGGCTCTTCTGTTGATGGGGGTGCAGGCCAAGTGCGACTGGCAGATGCGTCGCATGCGGAACTGTACGTTTGTTTCAATGGCCTTCTTGGTTCTCATTTGAAGCAGGAAGTGAAGGAGCGAATCTGGAAGGGCGAATATATTGAGATATTTTCGCTCCTCCAGCTGGAGAAGTTCAATCTGGATAAGGGTAAGCCGGACGAGAAGAAGAGGGAGGAGGAACGGCGCTATAGATTGATACCCCGGACCTTCCAGAATTGGTTCCAGGCTTTCTCAATCCTTGCAAGCGTGACAGGGGAAAAGCAGCCTGAGCATTGCACAGCGCTGTTTGGTTACATGGATTCGATCGGGGAGGCCTACCGGTCGTACGGGGGGAATGCCTGGCTGCGGTATGACGAGCAGTTTAGGCAGACAAAGGCGGTACGGCCGGAGGTTCGGTGGGACCATAAGGATATCACCTTGTGGATGCGGTTGATGATTCCGGCAAGGGCCTCTCAGTCCTTTCCAGCAACAGCCGGAGGGTCGGCCCCCGCCGGCCAGCCGGCGACCCGTGGAAAGGGTACCTGTTGGCAATACAACGATGGAGCTTGTCGTTTTGGCCAGTCCTGCCGGTTCAAGCATGAGTGCTCCCATTGCGGAGGCTCACACGCGGCTTCCAGATGTTACAAGCAGCGAAGGGGGAAGTCGGGGGATTCTGCGCGAAAAAGGGATGACGCCAGTGAAGGGGGAGGTGATGGCACAGTTTCTAAGTAGGTATCCCGACCACGAGGCGGCGGAGTTCCTGAGGGCGGGTTTTGAGGAGGGGTTCCGGATTCCCAGTAGTTGTTCGTTGCGGTCGGCCCCCCCCTTTAGGAACTTGAAGTCCGCCTATGAGTTGCCGGGTGTCGTGGACAAGAAATTGGCTAAGGAGGTGGCAATGGGTCGATTGGCGGGTCCGTTCCCTTCTCGCCCTCTGGTTGATCTGATCGTGTCACCGCTGGGCGTGGTTCCTAAAAAAGAACCGGGATCGTTCCGCCTAATCCACCACTTGTCTTTTCCTCGCGGTTCATCTGTCAATGATGGATTGTCGGGTGATGATGCATCGGTGGTGTACACCTCATTCGATGCGGCTTTGAGTTGGGTCAGGCGTCTGGGTCAAGGGGCGTTACTGGCAAAGACTGATATCGAATCAGCTTTTAGGTTACTGCCGGTTCATCCTTCAAGTTTCCGTTTGTTGGGTTGTTTTTGGAAAGGAGAGTACTTTGTGGATAGGTGTCTGCCCATGGGGTGCTCCATTTCATGTGCTTATTTCGAGAGGTTTAGCACTTTTTTGGAATGGGTAGTGAAGGATGATTCGAGTGTGCAGTCAATTATACACTACCTCGACGATTTTTTGTTCATGGGTGCAGCAGACTCTCCTGATTGTGCGTACGCATTGGCGACTATGCGGCACGTATGTGAGCGCTTCGGGGTCCCACTCGCCGAGGAAAAGACGGAGGGACCCGGCACGGCGTTGAAATTCTTGGGCATTACTATAGACACCGTTGCTATGGAATGCAGCTTGCCAGCTGATAAGGTGGTGAACCTCAAGAATTCCATTTCATTGGCACTCAGTAGCAGAAAGATGACTTTGAGGGAGGTGCAGTCTATGCTGGGCAAGTTGAATTTCGCCTGCAGAATCATGCCCATGGGGCGTATTTTCTGCAGGCGCCTGGCAATGGCGACTGCAGGAGCGTCGGCGCCACACCACCGGATTCGGCTAACCGCGGACATCAAGGCCGACCTACAGGTGTGGTTGATTTTCTTGACTAATTTCAATTGCAAGTCACTGTGGATGCAAGACACGGTGAGCAATGCGGAGTTAGAGCTGTTTACTGATGCGGCGGGCTCTCATGGTTTCGGGGCCTTTTTCGCGGGCCAATGGTGCGCAGTTCCCTGGGACACAACCTGGGTGGAGGCGGGTTTTACGTCCAACCTGGTGCTGTTGGAGTTATTCCCCATAGTGGTGGCGGTACAGATTTGGGGAAGGCAGCTGGCCAACAAGCGGGTGAGGTTCAACTGCGACAACATGGGTGTGGTGTTGGCAGTGAACAGCTGTTCGGCATCTTCCCCCCCGGTGATAAGTCTGATGCGGCAATTGGTGTTGGATTGCTTGCGGTTTAATATTTACTTGTTTGCTGTGCATTTACCTGGGGTCGACAATGTCATTGCTGATGCACTTTCTCGATTCCAGTGGGACAGATTCCGGGCTGCGGTTCCCACGGCGGAAGAGCGTGGGGTTCCTTGCCCGCCCGCGGCGTGGAGGATTCCTTTCGAGCGGTATCCTGTATGATTGGGAGATCCATATCAGAGTCGTCAGCGGCAGCGTACACGTTAGTGTGGAATGCGTGGGACGCTTTGATGTTTCAAGCAGGAGGTTGTGCTTCGGATGAAGAACGGCTATGTTTGTTGCTGTATTTCTTGGGGAATAATTTTGTAGAGGGTATTTCGGCATCGGCAGTGGCTAAGAAGTTATCGGCTCTGGCCTTTTGGTTCAAGGTCAGGGGGCTCTTAGATGTAACTAAAGATTTCCGGGTTAGGCAGGCCCTTAGGGGTTACCGGTCTGGGTCGGTTCGCAGGGAGGCCAGGCGCCCAGTTACGTTTGAGTTGCTGGGGAGGCTGGTGGGGATACTTCCGGGCGTATGTTCCTCCAGTTATGAGTGCGGTCTATTTCAGACCGCCTTCGTGCTGGCTTTTTTCGGGGCCTTTAGAATAGGGGAGCTTGTTAGCCGCAACAAAGCGGGAGTGGGAGGCATTCTTGCAGAACACATCTCCGTTCATGCTGATACGGTCGTCATTTATCTGCCGCGCTCAAAAACTGACCAGGCAGGCAGGGGCCGGACTATCACCCTGTTTCAGATTGGCGGCCCATTATGCCCTCATTATAACGTCCAGAGTTTTGGGGCAGCTCGCCCCTCTCAGGCTCGGGTGTTTTTGGCGCACCGGGACGGCTCGGCGTTGTCTCGCTTTCAGTTTGTAGCATTGTTTCGAAAATGTTTAGGCCAACTCGGCCTCCCTTTTCTGGAGTTTGCCTCCCACTCGTTCCGGATTGGTGCGGCTACTGAGGCGTCACGTTGGGGGTTGAGCGAGGGGGTCATAAAGCAGATTGGGCGCTGGGAGTCGGCTCGTTTCAAGTCATACATCAGGCCCCACTTAGTGTAGGTGGGGTGGGGGTAGATGGGTCTAGGGCAATTGCTGTTAGTTTGTTCTCTCTTGTTGCAGGTCCGCAGGTCATCGTCTGGATTGTGGGACACTCCTACGTTAGTAGGGGGGCGAGAAGGGCCGATGTGAGGCCCGAGGGCCGGCAGCTTGGCTTCCCTAGGGAGCAGGTACGTATTCGGTGGATAGGTTTCCCTGGGATGGTTTGGCCCGGCCTTTTGCCGGAACTTCACAAGTTGGCACGCATAGATAGAGCCCCTGACATCCTCGTGTTGCACGTTGGGGGGAACGATCTGGCGGCTAGATCTACCAGAATTGTGATAAAGGAGATCAAATTTGATTTCTTGAGGGTTCGGTCCCTGTTTCCCGAGACCATTGTAGTTTGGTCAGACATTGTGGCTCGGGAATTTTGGAGGTTGGCTAATTCGGTCCAAAAGGTCAACAAAGCAAGGATAAAATTGAACAAGGAGGTGGCCAGGTTCTTTATCAGGAATGGGGGGTTGGCTATCCGTCATTTCGAACTGGAGGAAGACATTGGTTTGTTCCTTAGAAGGGACGGGGTGCATCTTAATGACATTGGGATGGACTTGTGGGCCCTAGGTATCGAAGACGGGATACAAAGAGCTTTGAGGTTGGGGGCCTCAAGGTCATAAGGGGTCATGCCCTTTCGTGGTGGAGGGGTAAAAAGGGGCTCCGGAGGTCGGTTTATTGGGAAAGAGATTTGTCGCGGGACAAATCCGGCGGTTTTAACGGAGTGAAGAGAGACGACTTTGGGGCATGCAGCTGTCCCCGAGCCGAGTTCCGCGGCTGGGGGCCGGTACAAGGCTGCATGTCACACGGGTGTTATGACAGACAGACTTTCGGTGCCTCCGGACCCCTTACCCCAGCTCTTTGTGAATGCTGTTTTGGTTATTTTGGTTATGATGGTTATTTGGTTTGTTTGGAACATTGTTAATTGGCTGAATAAAGAAAGGGGCTGCTATGGCCTTAAAATTAATCCAATGCCAAGTAGTCCGTGTCTATTATTTTAATAGGTTAAGAGGGGATGGAGTATGGGGGATGGTGGTGTATGGGGGTTTTAAGGGGGTGGTAGGCTTACCATTATCAAGATAGGGCCAGAAGCTGGAGCTAGCGTAGTGCGGAGGGCCCGGCCATGATGAGGTAGCCGTCCCCCCTCCCCGGGTAGCGCTAGATAGGTGGGCTAGTGGGTAGCCGCCATGTATTGCTGGGGCGGTGCAGGGGTTAACTGGGGCAAGGGGCGGGCAGCTCTGCGCTGGGAGGTGTAGGCGGATTTTCCCGGGCAGGCGGCGGATGTAAGGAGGCGGGCACTTCCGGCTTGGAGCAGCGTGAAGGAAGAAGCTCCCACCCTCCCTCCCTTATTTTCTGTTTTTGTGTGGTATGTCTTTGTTTGTCATTGCAGCCGGAGGGGTAAAAAGGGGCTCCGGAGGTCGGTTTATTGGGAAAGAGATTTGTCGCGGGACAAATCCGGCGGTTTTAACGGAGTGAAGAGAGACGACTTTGGGGCATGCAGCTGTCCCCGAGCCGAGTTCCGCGGCTGGGGGCCGGTACAAGGCTGCATGTCACACGGGTGTTATGACAGACAGACTTTCGGTGCCTCCGGACCCCTTACCCCAGCTCTTTGTGAATGCTGTTTTGGTTATTTTGGTTATGATGGTTATTTGGTTTGTTTGGAACATTGTTAATTGGCTGAATAAAGAAAGGGGCTGCTATGGCCTTAAAATTAATCCAATGCCAAGTAGTCCGTGTCTATTATTTTAATAGGTTAAGAGGGGATGGAGTATGGGGGATGGTGGTGTATGGGGGTTTTAAGGGGGTGGTAGGCTTACCATTATCATGCTCTGCACTCTGTACAGGACAGTGTTCTGCATACTGTGCCTCTGTGTAATGCTCTGAACTCTGTACAGGAAAGTGTCCTGCATATTGTGCCTCTGTGCAATGTTTTGCATGCTGTACAGGATGGCTTTCTGCTTACCATGCCTCTGTGTAATGCTCTGCACTCTACAGGACTGTGTCCTGCATATTGTGCCTCTGTGCAATGTTTTGCATGCTGTACAGGATGGCTTTCTGCTTACCATGCCTCTGTGTAATGCTCTGCGCTCTACAGGACTGTGTCCTGCATATTGTGCCTCTGTCTATGTGCAATGTTTTGCACGCTGTACAGGATGGCTTTCTGCATACTGTGCCACTGTGTAATGCTCTGCACACTGTGCAGGATGAATAGTACATTGCCCTTTACTCAATATAGCATTGTCTTTTGCGTGTCTTGCGCCATAGTGCATAGCATGATATACACATTGCTTGTACTCTGTATAGCACGGTCTGTTGCTATCTTCTCCTAATACTCTGTATTTAGCATACAGTTTCTTGCCTCATACCCACAGCACTCTATGTAATCATAATGCTCTGTACTGTGTTTTATTACAGTGTGCACTGTGCAGTATATGTTCTGCACCTACCCTCATACAGTACAGTACTCTGTACAGCATTCTCCTTTGCTTTCTACTCATGAAGCTATGAATGCATCTCAATATACAGTATATTGCCTTGAACTCTGTAAAGAATAGTCCCTGCCTGCTATGTGATCATAATGCTCTGTAGTGCCTCTTAATCACTCTGTACACTTTGTACTTTATGCTTTGCATAGTTGTGTGATTCACACTTCTCCCTCCTCTATGTACTGAATCACTGGGCTCTGTAAATATACGTTCCATCACAGTTGTGTATATATATTGTGTACTGAATCGGTGCTCTGTGTCTCATGAGCTATGAAGCAGGGCTTTGAGCTCTATATGTGGTGAATCACTGCACATTGTGTCTTTTGAGCTGTGAACCAGGGTTTGAGCTCTCTATATAGTGAATCACTGCGCTCTGTATCGTATGAGCTGTTATTAATCAGAGCTCTGCAGTATACTCCAAGCTCATTGCTTGTTTTACCCCAAAGGAACACTATTGCGATAGTTCTGACACTCTGATATCCATGCAGTTATTTTCAGAAGAGCGACAGAATAAAGATTTAGTCTACTTTTTGTCAGAAAAATAATACAAAAAAATTCATTGTGCAATATCCTATTCCTTCTCATGTAACCGAAACAGGAATACCTCTTAAAGGGAACTTGAGATGAGAGGGATATGGAGGCTGACATGTTTATTTCCTTTTAAACAATACCATTGTCTGGCTATCCTGCTAATCTTTCTGGTCAGTAGGGTCTAAATCACCACCCTGAAACAAGCATGCAGCTAATTTTGGCAGATTTTGTCATAGATAGATATACAGTAGATATCAATGGCTAAAAGTGTTAGAAGCAGAGGATCAGCAGGACAGCCAGGCAATGTGCATTATTTAAAAGGAAATAAACATGTAAGCCTCCGTATCCCTCTCAGCTCGGATTCCCTTTAGGCTGCTTTCACAGTGGGACATTACAGGCGCATGTTACAGCAGCCTGTAACGCAGCCCAACTCACAATAATGAAAAATCAATGGGCTGTTCACAGTGCCCACGTTGCGTTACAGTGTAACGCTGCACGGTCAATGAAAGTGCAGCATGCTGTGCGTTATTCGCGGTTTTAGCCGCGTTAGACTGTTTGCACATGTTCAGTGCAGGAGAGGAGGAGGGGAGAGTCCGCTATTGTGCCTAGCCACATGGCTAATTAATATTCACTGCACTGTGTGACGTCACGTGTTTACTTCCTGGAGCGGCCGCTTTGTGCGACGATTGGCTGGCGGGACCACGTGATGCGGAGTGTTCTGATCACGTGGTCTCCACAGTCTTTTGACGCATGCGCCATTTTCGTTCTACCAGTATCAAATGAAAATGGCGCACCAAGAGACGCATAACGAGTCTCTATGTAGCATCCAACTTTAGCACCACCATGCGTTGCGTTAGGGGCACGTTATGCGACCTTAACGTCCCCTAAAACGCAACGTCTTGGTGTGAAAGAGCCCTTACAGGACAACATAAGTGACAGGGATATGGAGGCTGCCATATTTATTCCTTTTTAAAGTGTGAGTGAAGTTAAGTCTCCATAGACTCGCATTTCCCTTGCGGCAAGGAAGGCTAACATGGGCCAACTCAGGCCACAAGTGTAAAAGGGGCTTAGAAAGGAACTGTAGTAAAAAATAACATTTTGAATAACACTGCTTATTTTTAACAATATAACTTTATAAATTATTTAGTCAATGTTTGCCCATTGTAAAATGTTTCCTCCTCTCCCTTATTTATACTCTGAAATTGATCACAGGTGGCAACATCCTTAGTACTGGAAGAAGATCTCTGCAGAGTGTTTGTTTCTGAGAATTCCAAAGCCAGTACAAAATATACCTGTCCTCCCAGAATGCTCAAGCTGTGAGAATTCTGAATAGTTAATTAGCCTAGGCTAATGCCTAGTACACACCATACAATTTTCTGTAAGATTTTCTGTTATGCTGGGAATACACGGTACATTTTTGAACCATTTAGATGGCTCGATTGATCATTTCTGACGCGTTCGATCTCCGGCCCGATCGATTCTGCGCTCGATTTCGCATAGGGAACAATAGGAAAAGATAAGAAAAACGAATGGAAGATAAGAGAATCGTGCGCGAAATCGAGAGGGGAATCGATCGGGCGGCAGAATCGAGCCGCAAAAACGCAACGTGTATTCCCAGCATTAGATTTACCTGCCATGTTGGAAATTATCTATCTATCAATCTAACAGAAAATTGTATGGTGTGTACTAGGCATAAGCATCAGTGAGAGGGTGGGGTTACATACAATATACAGCAATACAGTACCTGTACAGTATATAGCTATGGGAAGATCTTCTGATACTGAAACCAAAAATATTACTGCAAAAGTGGGTACCCTAAATTATTTACTGCATTCTACTATACGTTGTTACAGTGCCTCTTTAACAGGTTCACTTCGATTGGCGCATTTAGGGTAGGAACACACTAGGAAGAAACGCTAGGGTTAATGCGTATAATGTAAGTCAATGGGCAGCATGAAAAAAACGTGAATGCGTTCTGCAATGTGCGTTTTTGAAAATGCTGAACTGGCTGCATATTTTTCCTAAACGCATCTAACGCACGTTATGTATTTCAATGGTGACACAGAGGTATAGCACTTTATTTATGCTTTTTTTTTTTTTGATGATGTATTTCCGCATCCTGTTGACTTCCTAGTGATGCGCATAAAACACATATAAAAAAAAACATAAAAAAGGCATACAAAACACACTTGCGATTCATATGTACAAAACGCACATGCATTAAAACGCATGTGCGAACCGCAAACGCCCTCAAAACGCATTTAAAACACACAAACGCATATGCACCAAAACACAACCTTTCACGCAATGCCTTGTGTGTTCCAAGCCTGCAACAGAGAGGACAAATACAACACAAAGATATCCCCATAGTATAAATACATAACCCTCCTCCACTAGCTGTACTCCTGTGACACGGCAGGGCTGAGAGGCAATGACAGGGCCAAAGGTCTAAAAACAATGGCCGGGTGCAGCTGTGTGGCAGAGGATTTGTCATTTGGAATGACCCCTCAGTGACATCATTATTCCTGCTGTTGCTCCCCTACCAATTTCACGTTGGCCGTTATCTCCTCCGTCCTGCGCTGCTGCAGACACATGATTATTCAGCATCAGCAGAGGCTGACATATCTATGCAATAACTTCCCAGACAATCTAGCCAGGATTAAGTACTGCTTCCTCCAGCCGGTTTCAGAACTAATCTAGGGAGTGTCATTGAGACACGCAGTAGGAATTATATTTGTAATTTGTACCTTTTACTAAGGACTTCCACTTTTGTTGAGGAAAGCTCAATGCTTTCAGATCACCTCTGTGCAGACAGTCCCCTACTAACAAACAACTCAAGTTACCGTGTTTCAAAGATACAAACAAGGTTGTCTTCCTGCACAAAATATACAATGCTGTTTTTTATTACATATTTTTATTGTTAAATGTTACAGTATTGTATGAACTGCTGTAAGTAGTTCAAAACACATTGGCCTCAATTCACTAAACATTACCTTATTTGGTAATGCTGAAAACAGCTGATTTTACTGATCACCTTCCCAAATTTCAATTCACTAAACCTATTACTGCACAGAAAATTAGAATTACCAACTAGTGATGTTAATTACTGACTTATGCAGTAAATACCTAGAGAAATGTCAAGAAATTGCAATTCACAAAGTGTTTGACATTTTTCTCCAGCTCTGACTAGCTCACTCTCCATGCTCTCTCCATTCTCTCTCTATGCGGTAACTTTGACAGACAGCCAATAGGGAGAGCCAGACAGCCAATAGGGAAAGCCACACAACCCTGCTTCTCATCCTGATTTGGTCCAACACCCTGGAAGGGGGGAAATCACTGTAGCAATGCAGAGGAAAGAGACTTTTTATGAGGCTTGTCTGCATTCCTTTAGATGTGCATATCTGTATTCTGGCATACAGAAGAGCTCTCTCTGGTGGCTGCAGCACATCTAAAGGGATGACAGGATGCACTGGACAGAAAACCCCAACTCATACATACAGCTCCCTGCCTGACCGCTGATCTGCTCCACAGATGGTAAGTGACACTTACCGAGCAGGGCTTAGTGAATTGAGGCATGTTTGCTCAGTACGTCATCGAACTTCTACCTCAAGCGGTAAATCTTTAGTGAATTTGGAATACTGTATTTACTCAGGTATAAACCTAATTTTTCAGCATAAAAATATGTGCTGAAAAGTTACCCCCCTCGGCTTATATGCGAGTCAGTGGAGCAAAACAGATGGTGGAGCAGGTGTTGTTAATGGCAGAGGAGCGTAAGGATTGTGCACTAGTGATCCCGCTCTTACCAGCTTGCGCCCTGCTGTGCCCGTGCCCTCCGTCCCCTGCAACATGGTGTGCAGAGTGCACTGCTCAAGACTACCTTTGTCCCCTGGCTTGTGAAGCGGAGTGTGCAAGCAACGTGTCAGCAGTGCAATGATCTGGGATTCTTCCTGTGTGACAATTACTGTGTCTCATATCTATGACGCCATCTAGTGGCTTCTTGAGACACAGCTGTATGATCCTGGGGCACATCTGGCTATGGGGAGGGGGGCTGACTTGTACTAGGGGAACATCTGGCTACTGTGGAGGTGGCAATATTGGGGGAGGGGCTTATACACAAGTCAATCACTTTTTCCTGGTTTCTGAGGGAAAGGTGGGTACCTCGGCTCATACATGGCTCGGCTTATATGCGAGTATATACACTACTCCATTCAGTATGAGGGTTTACCTCCACAATCTGCTAATAGTATTCAATATCTGTTGACCCTCATACTACATGGAGGGGGTAACATTGGTCACTGATTGGTTAATCATAATTTAAAGTGAGTACCAGGCTTAAGTTTATACTATATGTCCAAATCCAGAGTACAAACACATTTAACTTACAAACAATATCCCGGAACGGAACCTGTTTGTAAGAAGGGGACTGCCTGTATACTGCAAGGCATAATGGCAGACATCTCTCAGCTTGCTTACTTTGTTATTATGTTCATAGGGATGCTAATGATGCTAATGATTCCAAAATCAGCAGGATGTGCATTTGGCCAAATACCAAGCTGCATACAGTTTTCATTATATTCGCATGCATCTCTGAAAATAAGCAACTATGGGGTCCATTTACAAAACTTATTTTATGAATTCTCTAACTTGACTTGTTAACTCACCATTTATCCTCCCTTATGTGTTTTAACTCGTGATTTATTTGTTCAGTGGTCTTGCTGGGCATTATGGGAAAAATGTATTGTAATACTACTTGTAATGCTAAGCACTCTGTGCTTTGGTTACAATGCACAATATATTTCATTTCTAATACTCATCACGTGGTTTATTTTCAGTTTACATTACTGTGCACTCTGTTTTTTGTTTACATTTCTGTGCACTCTGGGTTTTTTTGTTTTTTTTTGTTTAGGCCCTGTTCACACTGACAATTAAGTGGCAAATGGATCCATGAAAATGGATCAGATTACCGGTGTGGTGAAATTTTTTGCAACTTTATCAGATTTTGCAACCGGTTGCACTTATTTATACGTATAGCTATCAGAAAGTGCAACCTAGCCATTGACTTTAACCTATCTGTATCAGAAAATGCAACCCAACCAAACCCTATTCTCACACAGAACCCTCCCCTCTTGCGCAACTAATAACCCCCCCTGGAGGGAACAATCCCCCCTCTTGCTCAACTAATAACCCCCCCTGGAGGGAACAATCCCCCCTCTTGCTTAACTAATAACCCCCCCCCAGGGATCAATCCCCCCTCTTGCTCAACTAATAAACCGCCCTGGAGGGAACAATCCCCCCTGTTGCTCAACTAATAACCCCCCTGGAGGGAACAATCCCCCCTCTTCCTCAACTAATAACCCCCCACCCCCCGAGGAAACAATCCCCCCTCTTGCTCAACTAATAACCCCCCCTGGAGGGAACAATCCCCCTTCTAGTTCAATGGGATCTGTGGTTGCAAAAAATTACAGGCGTGTTAACAGAGAGGAGCCACGCCTACACAGTCATACACTGTCCTCTATGGCAAGTTGCAAAATATGATAGGTAGCAAAAATTTTCACTACACCGGCAGATCGGATCTGTTTTCACCCCATTGCCAATCAGCTGCTTCCTTTCTTTTTTCCTATATCCGCCCGCCCCCCATTTCCCCCAGGCCCCCATCACCAAAGTGGATTGTGCTGGCTAGAACAGTCCGTTTCTTCACTAGTGTGAAGAAACAATCAATTTTCTCATTGCTCCCAATGCAGTGTTTCAGCTTCTGTTTCCGTACCGCTGGGCTCAGCAATCCGGAAAAATTGCTTCAGGAGCTAATTTGCGGTCTGCTCAGCGGAAGTGTGTAACAGATCCATTCTAACAGACCAATGTGAACTGATCCATCCGTTAAAATTGGATCCGTACGCATCCGTTACGATCTGGTCTGTTCCGCCCTACATTTCTTTGCAGCCTGTTTTTGTTGTTTACATTTCTGTGCATTTTTTTTTATTTATATTTCTGTGCACTCTGTTTCTGTTTACGTTTCTGTGCACTCTGTTTTTTGTGTTCAATTCTGTTCACTGTTTGTTTGTTCTTCACAATTCTGTGCACTCTTCTTTTTTTGTGGTACGCTACACAAAGAAATGTTTCTATATGAAATGGTTGGTAGAGCGTAGCCAGGTTATTCTGCCTGCGACAGGCATGGGAGGCTTGTGGTGTTAGCAATGGCAGGGTTAGCATAGCTGTGACACGCAGTTGCAGGGAAGCAGACCGTGAGATCGAGGGGGACATGTCACACGTCACCTCCAGTGTCTGCCTAGAACTGACAGCTTAGTAACGGAGCCCTGAGATGTGATAATACAGCCTGATAGGTCTTCTAATGAAGCAGGTCTGTGTGTGTGTGGGGGGGGGGGGGGGGGGAGGAAGTGCCGCACCATGTAGGCATAGAGCAGAGTCCAAAAATATTCCTCATGTGATACAGTGTTACATCTTCTGCCATGCATAACAAATATTCAGCCACTGTCACAAACTGCATCTAGACACATGACTGACTCCACATCTGTTCCGTGAAAGGCTGGTGGGGTGAACGGCAGGAGCAGAAGAGTAAAAGGGGCCACTGCTGCCATGTACAGTCACAGAGGATCATGGGAAAAGAACCAGAGTTGGTAATATAATGGTTCTGCAGATCCATCTTGCTGCAGGATAGCCGGGGGACTTTGCAGCACCAGATCCAAGCTATCAACCTAGGGAAGTGGGAATGAGAGAAGGAAGAGAAACCATGGGCTTGATTCACAAAGCTTTCTTGTTTTGCACCTTAAAAGAAACATCAGACAATATATAGAAAATGAGATCTACATACCCGGGCCTTCCTCCAGCCCTTAGCAGCCGATATGTCCCTTGCCGCAGCTCCGGTGTCCCAGAATCCCCCTCCCCTTCGACAGGTTGGCATCTACTGCGCTTGTGCGAGAGCCGCTTGTGATCGCGCTGACGTGGTTCGGAGTGTACTGCGCAGGTGCAGAGGAAGCCCCGGGTAAGTAGATCTCATCTTCTATATATTGCCCGATACTTCCTTTAAAGAGGAAGTGATGTATCTAGTGATTTTGGCGGCCGATTAACCAATACACAGATCTCTCTCTGATTGAATTTGATCAGAGAAATATATGTCCTCCGCCATAAACCGCATGCCGATTCCCAATCGATTACAGCATGAAATCTTTTGGCAATCGGCCACATGACGTCGCCTGGCCACCCCGGCCACTGCCCCCTGATGCGCAAGTACCCACCAGTGCCCCCTGCAGTTATACCTGCCGCTGTCTGGTCGCTGTATCCACACTCTTCTTCCCTATTTGTGTCCCATGTGGCTGCTAGTGTTATAGCACATGGGGCGCGTGTGCAACATAATAACAACAATCTGCCTAAATTTCACGTTATTGGGTATGCTGCCTATTTATATTTTAGGGGAAACTCAACCTAATTACTGTGTGTGGTTTTGAGGTTCCTGCTGCCTAAATATGTGTGGGAGTGCATGCTGCCCAATTTTGTTGATTCAGGGAGCACGCTGTCTTTTTTGTTGTTGGGGGGGGGGGGGGGATAATGTGTCTAATGATGTTGTTTAAAGGAAGCCTTTTTCTAACTGTGTTGTTTGGGGGGATATGCTGCCTATGTATGTTTTAAGGGGATGCTCTACTTAATGATGTTGGTTTCTCAAGCTCTACCTAATTATGATGGGAATGGGGTATATGCTGCCTAATTATGATCTAATATTCTAGAAAAAGCTATTGTGAAAAACAGTACACTTTATTATATTTATATGCAACTTAGAACCATTTTTTTTTCTTTGAGGAAAAAAGCTTTGTTAACAGTTTTGCGGGGAGCCACTGATTTCCAGTTACGCTCCTGCTAAGTTCACATATGTTATATGCCCTCACCCCCAAACTATCATAACCATGCCCACTTTTTGCAGTGGTGAACATAGCTCACCGCAGAATTACCCCAAGATTGGTGCCCAAAGGCTCCCCTCATCTTTTCACATCCTGGCATTATCCATGTATTTTAGGAGGGCCAGAGCAGTGAATGGGAGGAAATGAGCAAGCATGAACTCTCACAGTCACTCTTCTCCTGTGACTACAGCCCCCTGTAGCCCAAAAGTGCTGCAGCAGGTGATCAAATTTGAAAGCTCAGTGGTCCTGACCGACACTGACTGAAGGAATACCAGGGGTCTGATCAGACTTCTAGTCTTAATAAAGAGGACTTGTTGTCACCAACATGTACTGTTACATAGGGGCAAAATACCACCAGAATCCAGAAAAATGCCCAGCGGAGGCTATTTTTCCTACGCCAGTTGAAGAAATTTGGCATCCCACGTGTTCTGCTCACCAGTTTCTACTCCGCAACAGTCGAGTCTATCCTCTGCTCCTCCATCATTGTCTGGTATACGGGGGCCAACGCTAGAGACAAGTACAAACTTCAGAGAGTAATCAGCGCTGCGGAAAAGATCATTGGCACGACCCTGCCCCCTCTCGATCTCCTCCACGCTGCCAGAATGATGAAAAGAGCCAGCAGGATCTCCCAAGACCTCTCCCACCCGGGAAGCCACTTCTTTGAGCCCCTCCAATCGGGCCACCGCTTCAGAGTAGTCCGCTCCAGAACCACGAGGCGTAGAAACACCTTTTTTCCCCAGGCAGTCCTAATCCTGAACACTCCCCCCGAACACTCCACCCACCTGGTCCCCTCAAGCTTAGCCCATGCACAACGAAGTTCCCCAGTCGCCAACACTGACTCTAGCCCCCGCCTGTAACTATGCACCAATGTTATGCTGATATACCTGTTAATGCATGTATTTATGTATGTATGTCTTATTCTTTTTGCTCTCCGCCATTGCCATGTGTACCACAACCAATTCCGGGGGCGCCAACAGCGCACTCGGCGAATAAAAGCGATTCTGATTCTGATATCAGCCCATTGTGATAAGAAAAAAATAGATTAAAAGTTAAAATACTTAAAACACTGACAATGTTATTTTATTTCCATGGATTTTGTGTTTTCAGAAGACATATAATTTAGTCGTCTTTAATGAATCTTCATTCCGTATTGTGTTTTGTTCACAAGTGGGAAAAAACGTAAAACTGGCAGGACCACCAAAGGTGGAATTTGTAATTAGCTGAGATGTGAAAGACAGCAAATTAGAAATAATTGGTCTGAAACCCACAGCAGTGTCAATGGCGACAACACATGGAAAGGCACTATTCCACTCAGAATAGAGGTCAGCGCTATATACCGTAAATCCTAAATAATGAAAGGTCCTCTTTCATAATATGATTTCTCTAAATGATTAGAGAGGGGATTCGGTAAAACATCAGATTGATAAAAAAAATGTAGGCCTTAGTTGACATAGAAAAAATGGGAGATTACAAAACCAATATATGCTGTGCAAACTGCTAATACTGTATTTATTTTGAATTTTTCGATTTTATGAGAATTTGTCCTATGGACTCTTTAAGATATGAATCATGAAGTTTGATGACGTCATTGTAGAGAGAGGTTTCAGCCCATAATACCAGCACTACACATATTTATGCAAAAGTATAAACGTATTTATTAGAGCAATATACACCACTATAAATGTAAAAACAATGAAAAGAGAGAACAATCATACCGCAATGCATCATTAAATAAGCATCACTGGCATAGTGGAAAATAATAACACCTCATGAATCATATGTGGTAACTATCACCTGAGGTGCTCACTAATAGAGCACCCTCAGGATCTGAACCCGGGTTCAGCAACCTCTGTAGGTTAAAAAAAGACAAGGACACATATGCAATTAACTTTATCTCCTGGGAGATCATTTTCATTTTCTCTTTAAAGGGGAACTGAAGAGAGAGGTATATGGAGGCTGTCATGTTTATTTCCTTTTAATCAATACCAGTTGCCTGGCAGCTCTGCTGGTCTATTTCTCTGCAGTAGTATCTGAATAAAACCAGAAACAAGCATGCAGCTAGTCTTGTCAGATCTGACTTATAAGTCTTAACCACTGAAACACCTGATCTGCTGCATGCTTGTTCAGGGGCTATGGCTAAGGCCTCGTTCACATCATTTAGCGCAGATGGCTGTGCGATTGGAACGCAACGCGTCCGATCGCACGCCATCTGCGCTCCTATGCGCTGCGCTGCAGATCCCATTCATTACAATGAATGGGATCTGCGCTGCGATTCCCAAAAATGCGTGCAGCACGCGATAGCGCAATCGCGCTGCCACGCAGCGCATATGATGGGAACGGTAGAAGGGCTGTCTATGCCCTTCTACCGTTCTTGCGTGTCGCACACTATACGCGCTGCCAAAATGCGGACGGCAGCGCGTATAGTCTGAACGAGGCCTAATAGTATTAGAGGCAGAGGATCAGCAGGGCTGCCAGGCAACTGGTATTGTCTAAAAGGAAATAAACATGACAGCCTCCCTATACCTCTCTGTTCAGTTCCCCTTTAAACTAACTTTTCAGCATTTTACAATTGAAAAAGTACCCAAAAGTTGCAGCAAATGTACTATGCAATTAACTGTTTCTCCTGCGTTTTCTCCTAGGAGATAGTTTTTCATTTTCTTTTTTAAAATAATTTTTCAGCACTTTACAACTGAAAAAGCACCAAAAAGTAGCGATGAATGGCTATCAAAATTATTTTGAGTATTTTCTTGCTTGCTTGAGATTTAACCACTTGAGGACCACTTTAGAAAACCCCCCTAAAGACCAAGCCAATTTTAACTAAAATGGCCACTGCAGCTTTAAGGCCAAGCTGCAGGGCTGCACAACACAGCACACGAGTGATCCCCCTCCCTTTTTCCCCCCACCAACAGAACTCTCTGTTGGTGGGGTCTGATAGCCCTCCTGGTTTTTTTTTTTAAATAAATATTTATTTCTGTGTTTTTTTTAAACAAAATGCACATTTTTTTTCTTATTCCCCTCCCTGCAGCCAGCCAATAATGCAATCGGCTGTCATAGGCTTCAGCCTATGAGAGCCGATCGCTCCCTTGTCCCCCAGGGGGACAGCCGTGTCACACGGCTGACCCCAGTACAGCACTGCTGCTGATCGCAGCGCTGTACTATGTGTTTAGACAGTCAGGAGAAAAATCTAATTGCATATAAGCACAGGCGTGAAAATGCTATAGACAATAGAGTGAAATAAAGCAGAGGTATACTTCTCCAGGCGAGGGAGGTGTGAATGGCGGTGGTATGAAGGAAGAGGAACCCCCGGTGGACTACTCCACCTGTATCGCGACCGCCACGCTGCTTTTGCAAAGAGCAGGGTAATCCCCGACATTACATCATGTGATTCATGTGATCAGATTAAAGCAACTCATCTTTTATACCATACTAGTAGACCTAAGCCCATTTAAAAACGGGTTCTAGGTCTGTGTTCCTGGGCGCGCGGGCATCCGCTCACCCGCCGCCGCCCGCTCACCCACCGCCGCATGCGACCGCCACCCGCTCACCCGCCGCACGTCCGGCCGCCCGCTCACACGCCACCCACTCCACTCCCTGGCCCCGTCCCTGGCCTCCTGTCTCTGGGTCTGTGCTGCGCACATGCGGACTGCCTTGCAGCACGTACAACGCTACACAGAGACAGGTGTCCGCAGCACGGACACCTGTCTCTTATTATAGAGGATATGTCCCATGATTACTGAACATTGGCCTGACATACTATGATATGACCTACTAATATTGGTACAAGGTCTGATCAAGTCTGCAAGGTAATCCAATGGAGGAGTCAGGTGTCCACCTGGACCTAATTATGGAATTAAACCACCCACAGAGGATAATAAGGCCAAACAATATGATGAGTTGTGATTGAGATACACCACAGCAGCCTATGTCAGCATCATTTATTTCATACATGCTCGATTAATTGAAGAGCATTGGCCTAAAATATTCTGGCATAGACTACCCAGTTGACATAGCATAGATGACAGGGGGTACTTAGTAAACACTGTCAGTTATGTAGGGGTACATATTGTAATAATGTTGTGCAACACTGGCATAGTAGGGGTGGGGGTGTGGGCAAGGGGGACTTAAGGCCAGCAGAACCAGAAGGCAGTCCTGGCCCACTGTAATTGGTGTAGATAGATAGATACATATGTATTGGCACATAGGCCCGGTTCACATTAGTATTGAAAAACGGTCCATTCCTGGATCGGAAGGGAACAGATAGTAACGGATGGGAACAGATCCAATCAATGTCAACCTATGCATTCGTTCAGATTTGTCCGTTCAAACGGATCCATTTCATACAATCCGCTGAACGGACCGCAAGTTTGCTGCTGAATCAATTTTTCTGGACTGCTGAGCCCAGCGGAACAGAAACAGACACTGAAGCGCTGCATTGGGGCAAATTGGATGTTTCTTCACACTAGTGAAGAAACTGACCGTTCTAGATAGAAAAATCCACTTTGGTGATAGGGGGTCTGGAGGGGGATGTGGGGAAACGGAACGGAAGCAGCGGAGGCAAACTGATCCAATCGGTAATCAGATCCGTTTTCATAGATCCGTTTGCCACTTAATTGGCAGTGTGAACCGGGCCTTATGGAAGAAAAATAAGGAACTTATCAAAGCACTCAGCTGCCAGTAACAGTTTTTGCATTGGTTTATGGAGACAAGGCTCAGATCCATAAGGGAATATACTTCCTACCCAACAGGTGCTTTGTATTGATTAGTGCAGTACAAAGCAATGCATCTGTTAACCTTTGGTTGCCCAAAAAGGTACTGAATCCATTTTTGTTCAACTCCATGTTGTTACTGTATAGAGCATCTAATTGGTTAAAGAAAAATGTCTACTAATGTATGGCTGCCTTAAAGGACCACTATCGCCAAAAAATGTATATTTAAATACGCGTACACATAATAATTTTGGTATACTGCAGATTATATGGTATTATACATTACTTGTATCCTTTGCTTCTGCTGCTTACAGTAGGCAGTACAAACTGATCTGACTGGTCTTGCACTAGTCCATTTCCTCATGGGGTATTCTCTGGTTTTCTTTATTTTTGTCACTTACTGAATGGCAGTGGCTCAGTCCAACTGCAAAAATAGTGTGCAAATAAGTGGGCAGACTGGCTGTCATCTTCGTATAGATCAGTGTTTCTCAAACCTGTCCATGTGACCCCTGAACGGTGCATGTTTTGCAGGCAACCTCACCTATGCACAGGTGGGTTAGTTAGTGTTTCAGCTACATGCAATCCACCTAGCTGTGCATAGGTTAGGTTGCCTGCCATTGGGGGGTCACGAGGACAGGTTTGAGAAACACTGTTATAGATCCTTGGATTGCTTTTGTAAAGAATAAAGAAGGCACTGAGAATCTCCCATGAAGAGATGCACTAGTCCAAAATCTGCCATCCATCACATTTTTATTGTCTACTATAAGCGACAGGAACTAAGGAGAAACTGTATAGTGCATTATCTAGGATAAATATACCTCTGTATACATTTTACATTTTTTTGAGATAGTGGTCCTTTAACAGAGTGTGGTTTCAGCTTATGAATGTTGTGAATCTAGACAGGTTCTCTTCAAAGATGACAGCTGGGAAGGCAAACCGTCCAGAAGATTCAGAGAATTGAGCGTATACCGGGAGCTAGCTAAGCTGCAAAGCAGAGGGAGGCTGTTAATGAAAGTAAATGAGACTTTGTGGATGGTCAGACAGGGATAGTGAGAGGGGCAGGGGATGGGGGGGGGGGGGGGGGGTGCATAATTGGAGCGAGAGAAATAGCAGGCACCTAGGAAAGACATCTAGATAATATTCTCATTTTAGGAAAACTTCGCCTCCTACTGCGGTGCCGGAGAATCAATATCCCTCAGAGTTAAAGTCATTCCGCTCGCTGCTCTCTGTCTATTTCTGGAAAATGTGGGCAAGAGGGAGAAGTGTTATAGCCTGTCCGCCCCCTCCTTTCCTCTCCGGGGGGATGAGGATTGCGCAGCTCCACGCAGGCAGAAAATGCACTCTCTGCCCACACAAGACATGCAGATAACATACATGTAACGCAGCACGCAACTCTCGGGGTAGGCTGCTCAACAACATCGCAGGGAAACTCATGTCATTTTACCGTACAGCGCAGCTGTTGCCACCGCCGCGTAATTACCGGAAGGCACGACGGAGCACAACATTTAAGTGTTTTTGTTTTAAATAATGAAGAGATATTGAAAACGTTGCAAAGCGAGTAACAATTTGGAGAGATGCTAGAAAGTAGAGATAGAGTGAAGTCCCTAAATAAGAACCTGTAAAAAAAAAAAGAGAGAGGAACCTGTCATGAATTTATGACAGGGCAATTATATAAATCTAAATCTCTACTCCTTTTTTTCACGAACTATTATCCTGACCTAAAGCAGTATACTGTAAGTTGCACGGTTCCCTTCATATAACTAACACCAATCTTCCACACCAACCTGTGCCTAACATCAACCACCTTCCCTTTTCTATGCCAAATACCATGCTTATCCTATGCTAAATACTAACCTCCTTGCCTCTCTGGTGCCCAATACTAATTCATGTGCCTAATACCAACCTCCTTCCCTCTCCTGTGCCTAATACCAACCTCTTTCCATCGCCTATGCCTAATACCAACCTCCTTCCCTCTCCTGTGCCTAATACCAACCTCTTTCTATCGCCTATGCCTAATACCAACCTCCTTCCCTCTCCTGTGCCTAATACCAACCTCCTTCCCTCTCCTGTGCTTAATACTAACCTCTTTCCCCTCTCCTGTGCCTAATACCAACCTCCTTCCATCTCCTATTCCTAATGCCAAACTCGTTCCCACTCCTGTGCCTAATACCAACCTCTTTTCCTCTGCTGTGCCTAATACCAACCTCCTTCCCTCTCTTGTGCCTAATACCAACCTCCTTCCCTCTCCTGTACCTTATACTGTACTAACCTCCTTCTCTCTCCTGTGCCTAACACCAACCTCCTTCCCTCTCCTGTGCTTAATACCACCCTCCTTCCCCTCTCCTGTGCCTTATACTAACCTCCTTCCATCCCCTATTCCTAATGTCAAACTCCTTCCCTCTCTTGTGCCTAATACCAACCTCCTTCCCTCTCTTGTGCCTAATACCAACCTCCTTCCCTCTCCTGTACCTTATACTGTACTAACCTCCTTCTCTCTCCTGTGCCTAACACCAACCTCCTTCCCTCTCTTGTGCCTAATACCAACCTCCTTCCCTCTCCTGTGCCTAATACCAACCCCCTTCACCTCTCCTGTGCCTTATACTAACCTCCTTCCATCCCCTATTCTTAATTCCAAATTCCTTTCCTCTCTTGTGCCTAATACCAACCTCCTTCCCCTCTCCTGTGCATTATACTAACCTCCTTCCATCCCCTATTCCTAATGCCAAACTCTTTCCCTCTCTTGTGCCTAATACCAACCTCCTTCCCTCTCCTGTGCCTAATACCAACCTCCTTCCCTCTCCTGTGCCTAATACCAACCTCCTTCCCTCTCCTGTGCAGAATTGAGCGGAAAAAATGATCGAGTTGAAAATCGAGAGGAAAAACGTATTGTGTGTACCCAGCATTAGACTTTAAGAATCCAGCTGCGTTGCTTTGGCCTTTAATTACTACTGTACTTTATTCTTCCTTATTGTACACTGTGCGTTGGAATTCTGAGTCCAGAGATGTTGGCTTAGTTAGATTGCCTTGGCACTAGTCTCCTGAGTTTGGCTGCCCTTGCAGTGAAACAGATCCCATTTTTTTTCTAGTATAATCACTAAAGACTTTACGATCAGATTATTTGAATGAATTTTTCATGTGATGATTAAGCATGCTATCTGGAAAAGCAGGCGTGTGTTAGAGATGTGGGGAGCGTGACTCCTTCCAGCTGCTGGTTAGGCTCTGTCCTTGGTGCTGAAGGGCTGACACCAATACACATCTCTGGATAGCTCCATTCATGCAAACACTTGTCTATGGTAGTGACTGTTGCCGCAGATCAATAGATCCCAGCATGCGCCACATGTACCCGCAGGGCTACCTCTGACAGCTTCATGGTGCACTTTGGCTTGTCAAATTAAACCTGAACCTTATCCATTCATCAATAACACAGCTGAATCCAGCTATTAGTAAAGAAGAAGAATCCTAGGCTCCTAATAATCTCCCATACACATTCCTGGCCCTCCTCTGATTAGGTTTACATAAAAACTTTAAAATACAAAACATCTCAGATTCCTTGTAGCTCCCCGGCATTTAAAGGAATACTATCGATTCACATATTTTTTTCAATTGACACAGGAATTGTTTGGGAACTGCTGCTAACGTACTGGTGTATACATTTTAGTAGCAACTTCTTTGTTTACTGTTAGCAAAATACTTTCAAAGTTTACTGATGCCAAAACTGACGGCTGACTGAGCCATGAGGAGAGGGGAAATTCCCCTTAAGGTGCGTACACACATGCTACTATAGTCGTTTGAAACGATCGTTCCCCGATCGTTTCAAACGACGATCGTTTAAAAAAAAGCAACCAACGATCATTAAGTCTAACGACGGACGAGCTAGATCGTTAAAAACGAACGATCTAGCTTGGCGGATTTTTTCCAACGACGATCGTTTGCAAAAGTAGTACATCGTTGGAAACGGTCATTCGTACTAGGCTTGACATGCGCATTTCGCTATTTCTCCATGAAACTTCTCATTTTTATGCGCAAGCGCAATAGTTGCTTTACGTGATGTGACGTTCGTTCTAACGATCAGATCGTTACACACATTTAAAAACTAACTTTACTTAGGTCGTTCTTTCATCAATTAAAACAACGAACGATCGTTGTCGCATGTGTGTACGTAGCATTACACTTGATCAGTTAACTCTATGTGTAACGCTGTGTGTGACAGAGAGAGAGAGCTCCCAAAAGCTGCAGCTCCTGTGTCCTGAGTTTCTGACTGAAGTGTCTGAAGAGAGCAGAGGAAATGTAACTGTCACAGCTTTTCATATTGTTTTGCTTTCAGAGTTTGATATGTTTGATATTTGCTTTCTGTAGTCTGATATGCAACTCTGGCTGTGCATTGAAGCAGACACCCCTTCTGCAATGGATTTGTCCCAATATAGCTAAATCCTACCCTCAATAAATTACAGTTTTTGCCTCTGATATTTAACATGAAAAGTAGGAAAATGTTTACTTAGACATTATTTGCACACTGTCATTTTAGAACACTTGGGTATCGATAGTATTCCTTTAATTGACCTGGAATTTTTGGTACCAAAAAAGGTACAATTTTCTTTAAGGGTTACTTTATATTGTAAGCATTTTCGTGGACTGCTTGCAAGTTGCAGTCTTGCAAGCTGTTTGCAAGCATGTGTACAATATAAAAAAAGCTTTTTTAGAAATCGTATAATTTTTTTTTATTTTTTAACTTTAGTGTTTGCTGCTATGGGCAATGGTGCTGCCTATAGCTTTTTTTTTTTACAATTAGAATTTTTTCATATTCGATCCAAAACAGATGTTTGTATTGCATTCAATACAGAAAAAAATTGAATTTGATGACACTGCGTGTGCCTGACACCAGGGGGCGCACGCAGCATCATCAGAGGAACACGCTGGAGGACATGTGTTCACTGAGGAACAGGAAGTGACAAACGTGGAAGAACAGAGATTTGCTGAGATGACGTTGGGAATCCGCGAGGTGCCGGTGAGGGATCCCACGTGCCAGCGATGCGGCAGGTGAGTAATAGTTATTGCTGGACGAGCCTGATGCGTCTTTACCATTTCTAGCTATTTTTTTATGGACGAGTCAGGCTTGTCCATACCATTAGGAAGATTAAATAGTTTTGAATATGTTGATGAAATCATCATTTTAGTCCTCACTGCAGTCTCCTAGCAGCAGGGCTATAGCAGAATCACAGCAATGAACTCCCGTTGTCATCCCATCACACAAATGATGACTATGTTGGTCTTTCAGACGTTTTTGCAGGGAAATACAAGACAGAGAGAGGAGAAAAGGTCTAATAATATCATCATTTAGCCTTATAACATCTGTTTTACATGTCGCTCAGAGTTAATAGTTACAGATTATGAATGCTGCCATTTCTCACCTTCGAACCAGACGATGGATCTGGATGCTAATGAGGCTTCTCCTGTCCTCCTCCGTCCTCTCAATCCTGCTTCGGGACCCCTGATCCATCCAGGACCATAACAATCCTGTGAGAGCCTCGCGCAGTAGCATTTGCGGCTTTCATTCGGGTTCAGGCAGAAATAGCTGAGCCTGATTGGATCTGCCCTACTGCGTAGGTGCAGACACCTTGCCTGCGCAGTAGAGTGGATCTGATCGGACTCAGCTATTTCCACCTGAGCCCGAACAAAAGCCGCAGGAGCTACAGCGCGAGGCTCTCACAGGATCGTTATGGACCTGGAGCACGCAAGCTTATCAGTGGATTTTCGGGGGCTGCCAGCGCTGGTTCGGGGGCTGCAGGAGAGAAGTGCAGCAAGATTACACATCTAAATCCTTCTAGCTGTGCCATACATGGCCATTGTGATTTATATGCGTTGTACGCAATTCTGAAGCGGTGCTTTTTATTCCCACACAACCAAATTGATATCAATAGGCTGCAGTTCTGGGTCCAGATTTGTGTGCTAGAAATTGCACAGAAAAACCTCTAGCGCTTAGCGAGACCTCGCAGAACAATCGTCCGGCCTGGACTAACGTTTTCTAGCATGTGCACAATGCTAAAGGCTGTAGTAGGGACACTAGATTGTGAGCGCCTCTGAGGGACAGTCAGGGCCAAATTTCTGGAAAGGCTGAAAAGGCCCAGGTCTTGGGCGGCTACAGTCCAAGGGGCCGGCTGGACATGGAAGAGGGAATAGGAGGCAGCAAATGGGAAAAAAAGCCGCAAATGGGGATAAACACATGGAAGAAGGGCACTGCTGCCCAAGGGAGATGTACATGAAAACGAGTTGTTGCTATAAATGGAATGGGGGGCTGCACATGGAGTGAGGGGGAGGCGCTGCTGCTCATAGAAGGGGAGCCACAAGGGGCGCAAAACATTAAATCTGCCTTGGGGACAGTTATTGACTTATTCAGTGTACTCTGTAAAGCATGGCAGAAAATAACATTTTAATTAATAATGATAATGTTGTGTATAATAGTACAACACAAAAACAAAAAGCTTCCAAATCAAACCTCAGCGAAGGTTCAGAAATCTTTGAGCCCAAACCCGATTTCCGGTGCCAACACACCGCTACCCTTCCATTTCACCCTGCAAACTCTATGTAGTGCTGCTCCTGCAGTTCTGTTAAACAGTAATTGGCATCTGAAGGCCGCACACTTTGTGAAATGCAGACGCTCGTTTTATTTTTGGCGTGGGATTCCCGGCCGGAGCTCCATTTGTAAAGGTTGCCCCCTCATGCTCCTCTATTTTGTGCATTAAAATGAAGAATGTTGCTCATTTGTGGTATTTTCGCAGCCTCCCGCCGTCCTCACGCCAGGCAGGAGCTAATGAGGAAATATGAATGTAATTAAGCCTATATTCTCCAAACGTGACTAACAAAGCCTCCGATCTGCGAATGTCCTGCTGCGGAAATAGCGTTTGTCTGTCAGGACAGAGGGGGAGGGGACTAATTCACCTCTTATTGAAATAACACCTATAACAGAAATAATAACTTAATTAACATGTATAAATACATGGGGCAATATAAAAGCTTGGCGGATGAGCTTTTTGTCCCTAGGCTTTTGTAAAGGACTAGGGGACATGATCTGTGTATGGTGGAAAAAGCATTAGCCATATATTTAGGAAAGGGTTCTTTACAGTAAGAGTGATTAAAATGGGGAATGGATTGCCATCGGAAGTAGTTATGGCAAATTCTATATCTGCGTTTAGGGGGGGGGGGACGGGGGGACTTAGATGCTTTCCTTGCGTTGAAAGATATCCATGGCTATAATTACTAGATAATTCCCCGATGTTGATCCAGGGATTTTATCTGATTGCCGTCTGAAGCCCTTTTGGTGCTAATTGGACCATGCCTTGTAAGGGTTATTTGCCTTCCTCTGGATCAACAGGGATATGTGAGGGTGAAGGCCGGTGTTGTACTTTATTTTCTGGTTGAACACATTTCAACCCAAATAACTATGTAACAGAAGCTGTTATCCAAACCACAGGAGAGTCTAAAAGATAAAGTCAGGCTTGGGGTACATGTTGCACAGTCAATATTATTATTATTATTATTATTTTATGTATTTATTTAGCACTGGCTGACATTTTCACATTGCTTTACAGAGTACATTCATTCACTTAGTTCACTTTGTGTACATTGTGTAACATCCGCGTTATAACGCAGTGCACATGCTGCATGTTGTTTTTCTTGGCATACAGAATCATTATTATTATTGTGCATTTATATAGAACTGACATCTTCTGCAATGCTTTTAGTCCTGTCACTAAGGGATCGTTCAGGCGGGCTTCTGAACCAGCAGTGGTGGCATCTTGCTTAGTCGACATCAAAAGCTTTTCTGTTACTGAGCCGAGTGTAGCCTCTCCTGGAAGAAATTAGACAGGCTTAAGTGTTTGTGCGGATGGGAAAAGTATCTACCGATGTTTAAAAAGCACTGTCCATTCATTTGAGCGGTGAATTCCGCAACTGCCACGTTTAATGCCGTGTGAACTGAGCCTAAGAGGAGCACACAGTCTAATGCCTACCATAGTCAACCATTGTTTTCTGCTCCTGTTGTAGTCTATTTTTGGGGGTAGGGGACCAAATAGCTTATGTAGGAAGAGGAACATAGGTGTGAACATATCCATATAATTCTATGGGCAGTGCGTTGATATGTAGCAGAGCAGTGCGCACCAACACAAGTAGTAACAGACCCAACTGTTACTCAGAAAGGCTGCTAGTCTATTTTTACTCTAACCTAATGTTCCTATCACAGCCATAGGGTAGGCTTACGCGCTTCCTCATCGTGCACCCATGGCCGGGAGAGTTCTCGCCTGCGCAGTAGTTACTGTGCAGGCGCAGAAAGCTCCCCGCCATGGGAAAGTGAGGAGGGAGTGCGCGTGGCCGAGCTGCTCATGTGCAATGAAGCTCGACTCAGCCACAGAGGGATAGGAGCAGCCCGGGGAGACAGTGAGAAAGCCCCAGGTAAGTATAAAACCTGGGACATTGTTCATCTCAGATACCCTTTAATTTGTTTCTCATTATGGATCAGTACAAATTAGTCTGTTAGGAGAGGTATTTTTGGTTATCAATGTAGCTAATTACTCATGCAGAAAGAGGAAAGTTACTGGGGTATTACGGTCACACTAAGTGAATTGCTTTGCAGCAAAACAGACAGGGGTCTAGTCCTGGGAAAAGAAGTGAGTGGACTCACTTGGAGAACTCCTGCGGCGCGCCAAAAATGGGCGTGGTCAAGCACACCGTGGGCGTGGTCATGGGTGGGGCCAAATATACATGACCTTAGCAGTGATGTAAAAGGTCTGCCGAGGAAGTTTGAGCTCTGCCGTAGTGTATCCCGCAAAAATAGATGTAATCTGACAGCATTTCACCAAAAAGACACATAATCTGGTAGAAGTTCCTCCAAAATACAGATAATATGGAAGTGGTTCCCCCAAAATAGACAATCTGGCAGCAGCAGTTCCACCAACATACACATAATTTGGAAGCAGTTCCCCAAAATCTGCGAAACCTGGCAGCGGATCACCCAAAATACACGTAACACCCAAAGGACATATAATCTGGCAGTAATGGTCCCCCAAACATACACAATCTGGCAGCAGTTCCCCAAAATACACGTAATCTGGCAGCAGCCGTTCCCCTAACATACACATAATCTGGCAGCTGTTCCCCAAAATACATAACAGCGGTTCCACTAAAATGCAGATAATCTGACAGCAGTTCCCCCAAAATAGGTACCCCCAGGTAGCCAGGTCTATAGGTGTCCCCAGTATAAGTAGCCATGAGTATAGTAGTCCCCAGTATATGTAGCCAGAGGTATAGTTGCCTAGTATATGTAGCCAGGGGTATATGTGCCCAGTATATGCAGGCAGGGGTATATGTGCCCAGTATATGTAGCCAGGGGTATATGTGCCCAGTATATGTAGCCAGGGGTATACGTGCCCAGTATATGTAGGCAGGGGTATATATGCCCAGTATATGTAGGCAGGGGTATATATGCCCAGTATATGTAGCCAGGGGTATATATGCCCAGTATATGTAGGCAGGGGTATATGTGCCCAGGTAGCCAGGGGTATATGTCCCCAGTATATGTAGGCAGGGGTATATGTGCCCAGGTAGCCAGGGGTATATGTCCCCAGTGTATGTAGGCAGGGGTATATGTGCCCAGGTAGCCAGGTGTGCCCCCACCCTGAGGGAGCAGAGCAGAGAAGGAGAGCTATGGGGACAGCGGGGATGGGCGGACATCTCCCCCCCCCCCCATCCCTCACCTTCGTGCTCCCATTCCTGCCTCTCCCCTCCAGTGTTGTGAAGTGTCGGGCCCGGCGGCGAAAGTGGGCGGAGACTTACCTCGTTCCAGCCGCAAGGGACGCTCCGCTCTGTGTGCGGCTAGTCTGGTCTTCCAGCCGCACACAGAGCGGAGCGTCCCTTGCGGCTGGAAGAAGGCGGGAAGTCTCCGCCCACTTTCGCCGCCAGGCCCGACACTTCACAACACTGGAGGGGAGAGGCAGGAAGGGGAGCACGAAGGTTAGGGATGGGGGGGGGGGAGATGTCCGCCCATCCCCGCTGTCCCCATAGCTCGCCTTCTCTGCGCTGCTTCCCTCCACACAAGCCAGGGTGAAAACAGACAACATAATTGCAACGCGATGCAAGGATCTAAGGGCGCTTTCACACTGTTGCGTTCACGGCAGCCGGCAGGGATATGATGATTTCCATCAGAATTTGCAGAATGCAGTGCATTACCAGATAACGTGCACGGTCATGGATGCAGTACAAGTCTATAGACTGTATGCTGCACTGTATGCATCGCACCGCAGCTGCAACATTCAGTGCGACTTGTCATTACTGTTGCAATGCACTACTATATTTGGTAGCAGGAATAAAGGGCGCCGGCTGTCGTTAATAACATTAGAACATTATAGTTTTTGAAGTAGTTATCGTTTTAGAAGTTAACAACGTTATAGTTTTTGTCATATTATTTCATTAACCAGTTCACCCCCAAGGGTTTTTATCCTAACGGACCAGAGCAATTTTCAGTTGTCAGCGCTCCTCCCTTTTATTCCCTAATAACTTTATTACTACTTATCACAAGAAAATGATCTATACCTCGTTTTTTTCGCCACCAATTAGGCTTTCTGTGGATAGTACATTTTGCTAAGAATTTTTTTATTCTAAATGCATTTTAATGAGAAAAACAGAAAAAAAAAGAAAAAAAATCATTATTTCTCAGTGTTCAGCCTTTATAGTTTTAAAATTAAACATTCTCCTGTGGATAAAACAAACACGTTTTATTTGCCCAGTGGTCCCGATAATTAAACCGTTTAGATTATGTCCCTACCACAATGTATGGCGACAGTATATTATTTTGAAATATAAGTGGTTATTTTTCTGTTTGTTCTGGCCATAACTACAAGCCCCTATGTAATAAATTAAAATTAATTTTCCCCCATAAAATATAGAATAAAAAAAGCTGAGTCCCTAAGGCAACTATTTATTTATTTTTTTTAAGCTGATTTTTTTTTTTACAAGTGTTTTTTTTGGGGGGGAGGGTTGGAAGTGTAATTTTATTAATGATGTGTATATACTTGAAAATGTATGTATTTTGTAAGTGTAATATACTTTTTGGCCACAAGATGGCGCTGGTGAACACTCATAGGACGTGTTCACTTTTTTTTTTTTTTTTTTTGCACACTTTATTAAACTGTTACATTTCCTGTTTATGTGAATGGACGTAGCCGCTGTTCGCGGTCACGTCCATTCACTCCAGGCACTGCGATTGGGTAGAGGACTGTTCAGTCCTCTTCCCCAATCGCCCAGCACGGGATCCCGACGGTAATGGCGGCGGTAGCGGCGGACACACGGCGGTAGCAGCGGCGGGAATGCGCGACGTATTAAAACGTCATGTTGCTGTTAATAGAGGTAAGCATGACGTTTTAATACGTTAGGATGGCGGTAAATGGTTAATAAGTACAGATTTTACGTTTTCAAAGGTATTATTAATATACGTAAAAGGGTGTTTCTGCAGAGGGAGTGGTTAGGGTTAGGCACCACCAGGGGGAGTGGTTAGGGTTAGTCACCACCTAGGCGGCGGCTAGTTTTAGGCAACACCAAGTGTGGTGGTTGGGGTTAGGCACTACCGGTGGGGGTTAGTGTTAGGCGCCACTAGGGGAGTGGTTAGTTTTAGGCACTACCAGCGGAGGGTTCTGTGTGAGGGTAGGGTTGGGTTAAGCAGTATTGACGAAAACCGCAATGACATTTAAAGTTAATATTTATTCGTTATTATATCTAGTTTGTTTTTTTGCAACAGTAAATATTGTTAATAAAGCTTGACAACGATGATTCTCGTTAAATTTCGTTAATAAGTCGGGCCCTTTTTTCACGGCGCCCTTTTTTCATGCACGCCTATTTTTGAGGATGCGCAACGGCTATAGTGTGAAAGTACCCTAAATGGGCAGTATGCACATCAAGGAGTACGCCAAAGAAGTACGGATTTCATGATTGCTAAAAGAGAAAAATATCCTATTTGGGTTTTGGAGGCTGTAGACATTCACAGCTGGCTATAAATTGAAATGCAAAGATAATTTTAATAGCTTTAAATTACAAATGACTTGTGGAGCACGGATATATGTCATGGCGATTTTTTAATGAAAGCGAAATGTTATTTTAAAGGGAAACTGCAGGAAGTGCCATCAGGCCACTGAATATTAAAAAAAAATTGCAATAATTATCTTCTAAAACAAGTCTTTAAATAGTTTCAGCTACAAAAGTTTGAACATCCCTCTAATGCTCTGGGTAGCCAGCTCTCTTACTCAGGGCTGGGGCACACCAAGAACGCTTCTGAACGCTTTTAAAAACACTAGCACTTGGAAAAGCGCTTGGCTAATGTATTGGTATGGAATGGATAACACAAGAGCAATGTGATTTTTTCCCAAATGCAAACGCGGGTCCTGCAGCATTTTAGAGGTGATTCAGCCTCAATGTTAATTATAGGAAAAGTGGAAAATCACTCTAAAAAGCTGCTAGAACAGAGTGATTTTCCAAGCGTTTTTTAGCAAAAGCAGGTCACTTTTAGGTCAAAAAAGTAAAAAATCTCAACGCCAAAACACTGCAAAAATCGCTAGGCAATGGCATAACTAGAAAATCGCTAGGCACATGCCTAAAATCGCTTAGCAAAATAGCTTGTAAAAAGCTAAGCTAAGCATTTGTGACAGGGGCGTAACTAGACTTTGTAGGACTGCCCTGCAAAAATGATAGCATGTGATCAGGAGCCGGCGAATGGCAGCAGAGAGTGTTCTGCTGTGAAGCAGCCTCTGGACACGGTTTACGTTAGCAAACCGGGAGGTTTTTTTGCTAATTGGCTGCACTTGCGGTTGGGCAGAGGGAGGAGGAGGGGCCCCCCTGCGATGACAGGGGTCGCAGTGGTTATTGCTACGCCCATGGTTTGCGATTCCTCTAGCAATTTTCGGTGTGCACCGGCCCTCACACTGTTTACAAGAGGCTGAGCGGTATCCAGTGACACAGGCTGCTTGGTTCACACTATCAACAGTACGTTGCATTGCGATCATTCTTCAATTGCACCCAGGGCCGGGCCGAGGCATAGGCTGGAGAGGCTCCAGCCTCAGGGCGCAGTGTAGGAGGGGGCGCAGAATTCATTCAGCTGTCATTCCTAATTGTGTTTGAAGCAGAAAGAAATAATAAAATAGGATACATGGCAGTGACTGCAAGCCAGATTACTAGATATTAAGGTGTTGGGAAGGTTGTGGGCCCTGTGGCGCCTCTTAGTCTAATAGCAATCAGTGTGTGACAGCTGGGGAGGCAGGGATGGAGGGGCGCACTTTGCTGTCTCAGCCTTGGGTGCTGGAGGACCTTGTCCCGGCTCTGATTGCAGCACAATGGTTCAGAAAAGTTGCATTGCACATTCACGCTGCAATGCGTCCATAGAGTGAGGCCATGAAATGAAACTGGCGAGCCCGATCCGGTCCGCTGTACTGTGCAGGCGCGTGGCGAGGCTGAAGCAGAGTGGGAGGCACTAAGTCGGTGTGGCCAGTAGGGGGCGTGTGACACAAAAAGAATCTAATTGGCTGCATGGGCAGGCGCTCTGCTTTTGCTTCTATTTTATTTGCCCGTTTGTCTTGATAAATCAGCCAGTTTGCTCAGTTCTAGGACAGAATATTCACATCTCTGCCTGAAGCCGGGCTTTAAATATTAACAATACACTTCACAGAAAAATGATCACTGTGCTCCTTACAAGCTGAAGGTGAACACACTGAACATGGTGGAGATTTTACTGCAGTGTACAATGGGTTTTCCAGGCTTTTACAGTCCTCCATAAAACGTGCGTAGCAGAGACCCGGGGATTTTATATAAGGTGCTTCTTCCATTATTCATGCTTCTCCAGATGAAAATGAATGCTTGTATTATTTTCTGCTGGAGGCGGAGCCGCTGCGCTGCAGATCTGTACAGGAGTCACACTGCAGAACATCTACAAGCATGCTGAGGCTATGCATACACTACAGGGGAACTACAGGGCCCAGCATGCCATGTCACTAGTCACAGCATTCTTTGTGAGAGACTACAAAACTTAAAATGAGCTATTACAATTCCCAGCATGCACTGCTGAGGAGCTGTGAAACCCAGCATGCACTAGTGTGGCACAAGAAGTCCTGCTGAGAAGCTTAAACATCTAGAATGTGCTAGTGGGGCACTACAACTCCCAGCGTGTACTGCTGAGAAGTTACTATCTCTGGTATGCGCTATTAAGGCATTACAAGGCCAAGCATAAACTGTTGAAGAGCTATGGCACCCAGCATGCACTAGGGTGGGACTATAAATCTCAGCATGTGCTACTGAAGAGCTATGACACCCAGCATGCACTAGGGTGGGACTATAAATCTCAGCATGTACTACTGAAGAGCTATGACACCCAGCATGCACTAGGGCGGGACTATAAATCTCAGCATGTACTACTGAAGAGCTATGACACCCAGCATGCACTAGGGTGGGACTATACATCTCAGCATGTACTACTGAAGAGCTATGGCACCCAGCATACACTAGGGTGGGACTATAAATCTCAGCATGTACTACTGAAGAGCTATGACACCCAGCATACACTGGGGTGGGACTATAAATCTCAGCATGTACTACTGAAGAGCTATGACACCCAGCATGCACTAGGGTGGGACTATAAATCTCAGCATGTACTACTGAAGAGCTATGACACCCAGCATGCACTAGGGCGGGACTATAAATCTCAGCATGTACTACTGAAGAGCTATGACACCCAGCATACACTGGGGTGGGACTATAAATCTTAGCATGTACTACTGAAGAGCTATGACACCCAGCATACACTAGGGTGGGACTATAAATCTCAGCATGTACTACTGAAGAGCTATGACACCCAGCATGCTCTAGGGTGGGACTATACATCTCAGCATGTACTACTGAAGAGCTATGACACCCAGCATACACTAGGGTGGGACTATAAATCTCAGCATGTACTACTGAAGAGCTATGACACCCAGCATGCACTAGGGTGGGACTATACATCTCAGCATGTACTACTGAAGAGCTATGGCACCCAGCATACACTAGGGTGGGACTATAAATCTCAGCATGTACTACTGAAGAGCTATGACACCCAGCATACACTGGGGTGGGACTATAAATCTCAGCATGTACTACTGAAGAGCTATGACAACCAGCATACACTGGGGTGGGACTATAAATCTCAGAATGTACTACTGAAGAGCTATGGCACCCAGCATGCACTAGGGCGGGACTATAAATCTCAGCATGTACTACTGAAGAGCTATGACACCCAGCATGCACTAGGGCGGGACTATAAATCTCAGCATGTACTACTGAAGAGCTATGGCACCCAGCATGCACTAGGGTGGGATTATAAATCTCAGCATGTACTACTGAAGAGCTATGACACCCAGCATGCACTAGGGTGGGACTATAAATCTCAGCATGTACTACTGAAGAGCTATGGCACCCAGCATGCACTAGGGTGGGACTATAAATCTCAGCATGTACTACTGAAGTACGGTGACCATACGTCCCGCTTTACCCGGGGCGCGTCCCGCCTTCGGGGGGCGCTGTCCCAGGCTGCATGAGGTCCCGGGAAACGTCCCGCTTTTAGCAGCGGGACGTCCCGGCTTCGGGACTCTGGCCACCGTACAATGAACTAGCCGCAGCGTCTACTAGACGCTGCGCTAGTTCATTCCCCGCAGCCCCGCTCCAGCCTGCAATGTTCTCCCCCGGCAGGCACAGGCAGAGCAGGGCTACGGGAAGATGGCATCCGGAGGCGGAGCCCTGTATTGGAGACTATTTGTCTCCAGTACAGGGCTCCGCCTCCGGACGCCATCTTGCCGTAGCCCTGCTCTGCCTGTGAGAGGCTGAGTGTGAGATTGAAGATCGTCCAGGCCAGGGGGAGCTGCACCTGAGGCACCAGAGGCCGGCTGCGTGAGGGGACGTCTTCTGCCAGGTGAGTAAATGCTTTTTCTTGCAGGTGAAGTGTTTGCCCACATTGTGTTCATTTTGTACTGACATGTTTGCCCGCAGTGCGTTTATCTTGTACTGACATGTTTGCCCGCAGTGCATTTATCTTGTACTGACATGTTTGGCCGCATTGCGTGTATTTTGTACTGACATGTTTGCCCGCAGTGCGTTTATCTTGTACTGACATGTTTGGCCGCATTGCGTGTATTTTGTACTGACATGTTTGCCCGCAGTGCGTTTATCTTGTACTGACATGTTTGCCCGCAGTGCGTTTATCTTGTACTGACTTTTTTGCCCGCAGTGCGTTTATCTTGTACTGACATGTTTGCCCCCATTGCGTTTATTTTATGCTGACATGTTGCCCGCAATGCGATTATTTTGTGCTGAAATGTTGCCCGCAATGTGTTTATTTTGTGCTGAAATGTTGCCCATTGTGTTTATTTTGTGGTGTCTGGGGTAACTGTTGCTGCATTTATTATTTAATGGTCATAGTTGGCTGTGTTTGCTGCTTTGGGGTTATGGCATACTATTAAATAGCATCACACAGTTTCTGCATACCTATGATGTGAATCCACGTTTGACCACATCACGGCGTAAACACTGCTTTCTTATGCCTCTCTGTTGCATCATTCTGTTAGCTCCGCCCATAGAATGTCATGACCACGCCCATTTTTCGCACGCGCTGCAGACACCATGTTTTTCGCCGCGGCGCGCTGCACGCACCGCAGCCGCCCCCCCCCCCCCCCCGTCCCAGGTTGAGCCTACAAAAATCTGGTCACTCTAACTGAAGAGCTATGGCACCCAGCATGCACTAGGGTGGGACTATAAATCTCAGCATGTACTACTGAAGAGCTATGACACCCAGCATGCACTGGGGTGGGACTATAAATCTCAGCATGTATTACTGAAGAGCTATGACACCCAGCATGCACTAGGGCGGGACTATAAATCTCAGCATGTATTACTGAAGAGCTATGACACCCAGCATGCACTGGGGTGGGACTATAAATCTCAGCATGTATTACTGAAGAGCTATGACACCCAGCATGCACTAGGGCGGGACTATAAATCTCAGCATGTACTACTGAAGAGCTATGACACCCAGCATACACTGGGGTGGGACTATAAATCTCAGCATGTACTACTGAAGAGCTATGACACCCAGCATACACTGGGGCGGGACTATAAATCTCAGCATGTACTACTGAAGAGCTATGACACCCAGCATACACTAGGGTGGGACTATAAATCCAGCATGTACTACTGAAGAGCTATGACACCCAGCATGCACTAGGGCGGGACTATAAATCTCAGCATGTACTACTGAAGAGCTATGACACCCAGCATGCACTAGTAAGGCACTATAATTTCCAGTATAAACTGCTGAGGTGCTACATCAACCAGCATGCGCTAGTGAAGCACTACAAGTCCCAGCATGTTTTGCTGAGGAGCTGAAAAAATCGTGGACTACTGAAGCACTACAAGTCTCAGCATGAATTGCTGAGGAGCTGCAATATTCAGCATGGGCTAATGAAGCGCTACAAGTCTCAGCATGCATTGCTGAGGAGCTGCAACACCCAGCGTGGGCTAGTGAAGCACTACAAGTCTCAGTATGTATTGCTAACGAGCTGCAACACCCAGCATGCGCTAGTGAGACACTACCAATTCCCAGCATAATCTGCTGAGAAGTTAAAACACCCAGCATGCACTAGTGAGGCACTACAAGTCTCAGCATGCACTTTTGAGACTACAGTTCCTAGTAACTTAGCAAGTGCTTATGTGAGACTACAAATCTCAGCATGTACTACTAAGGAGCTATAACACCCAGCATGCACCAGGCGAGTGCAGTCCCAGTGTGAAGTGTTGAGGAGTTACAATATGTAGCATGCATTAGTGAAGCACTGCAAGTCCCAGCATAAACTGCTGCGGCGCTACAAAACCCAGTAAACATAATTGAAGCACAGCAAAACCCTGGCAAGTCTGTATTCACTATAATGTATATTAGGGGCAGGGTCACTGGCTGCATGCCCAGGAGAGAAGAGGCGAGGGACTGGCACCTAAACACATTATTCTTGTATTTCTTGCAAATATATTTATAACTCTGTTTCCCGCAGCCTTCAAATATTTATATGGAAATCCAGAAAGAGAGGGAACATTTTTCCAGTGGAGACATAGGCAGCAGTAAATACCCAGAGATTCTTCCATCACCTTTTCATACTGTTGCCATTTTGATTTAAAGGACAACTGAAGTGAGAAGAATATGGAGGCTGCTGTATTTATTTCCTTTTAAACAATACCAGTTGCCTGGCAGTCCTGCTGATCTATCTTGCTGTAGTAATGTCTGAATCACAAACACATAACAAGCTTGCAGCTAGTCCAGTCAATCTTCAGTCAGCAGACCGGCCAAGTGTCACGGTTTCTCCGTGGCACTAACGATTTGCAGCCTCTATCACGGGGCATCATGGGGCACTGGTCAAATGTCCCGACTTCTTCACAGAGCAGGAGAGTTTGCAGTGAACTGTTTCATTGCCTAGAGTCTTTGCAGAGAACACTACAATACATGCAACACATCACACTCTGCAGCCTTGCCTCATGCTGAACTTCATCAGCAGCACAACAATATAAAACTACCAGCTCAGCAAGGAATGTCCTTCAAGTTGAGAGAGAGTGAGACAGGGATCTCTACCCTGGCTATCTGGTGACAGAGCATCTGAATAGTGAGGTGGATCTCTACCCTGGCTATCTGGTTACAGAGCATCTGAATAGTGAGGGGGATCTCTACCCTGGCTATCTGGTTACAGAGCATCTGAATAGTGAGGGGGATCTTTACCCTGGCTATCTGGTGACAGAGCATCTGAATAGTGAGGGGGATATCTTATCTTTCAATATGCTTGTGAAGTGCTAGAAATCCTGTATGGATCAATCATATTGGTTGCATTCCTCTGTGCTATTGCTCTTATTAATAACCCATATTGAGGCACAAGAACCTTAATTAGGGATAGTTGTGTGATTTTATGCATTTACAGTACTGGGACTGTAGGCTGGAGTTATGCACTTGTAGGCACTGTGTTAACATTTCTGATATGGGAAGTTTTTTTTGCTAGAAATGAAGAATTTCATATTTTGCACATTTCAATCTATATTTTCTTACTTAATATATCCATAACTCTTCATGTAGAGCTGTTTATTTTAATTTATATCCTTTAATACATATGTGTGGTGCAGTGGCGGCGCCAGGGGGGTGCTTGGGGGTGCTCAAGCACCCCCTAAATTTGTCCAAGCACCCCTGGCGTGAACTGACTTCAGGCGTCTAAGAGACGCTGAGTCAGTTCACAGCGGCAGCCCGGAGCAGCAGGCAGGGCTACGGTAAGATGGCCGCCCAAAGCCCTGCTCTGCAGACTTGGAGTCTGCAGTGCAGGGCTTCGGGCGGCCATTTTCCCGTAGCCCTGCCTGCTGCTCCGGGCTGCCGCTGTGAACTGACTGGTAATGCAGGCTGCAGGCAGGAAGGAAGAGGATCGTGGAAGCTGAGCTGCGCGCCACAAGGAGGTCGGAAGAGAAGGAGGTCAGAACAGGAGGTCTTCTGACTAGGTGAGTAAATGGGTTTTTCTTTTCTTTTTCAGGTGGTGCTGCTGATTGGGGTCAGAACTGCTGAGCATTGTGCATATTGGGGTCAGATCTGCTGAGGATTGTACATATTGGGGTCATATCTGATAAGCATTGTGCATATTGGGGTCATATCTGAGAAGGATTGTGCATATTGGGGTCATATCTGATAACGGTTGTGCATATTGGGGTCATGTCTGATAAGGATTGTGCATATTGGGGTCATATCTGAGAAGGATTGTGCATATTGGGGTCATATCTGATAACGGTTGTGCATATTGGGGTCATATCTGATAATGGTTGTGCATATTGGGGTCATATCTGATAACGGTTGTGCATATTGGGGTCATATCTGATAACGATTGTGCATATTGGGGTCATATCTGATAACGATTGTGCATATTGGGGTCAGATCTGCTGAGGATTGTACATATTGGGGTCATATCTGATAAGCATTGTGCATATTGGGGTCATATCTGATAACGGTTGTGCATATTGGGGTCATGTCTGATAAGGATTGTGCATATTGGGGTCATATCTGAGAAGGATTGTGCATATTGGGGTCATATCTGATAACGGTTGTGCATATTGGGGTCATATCTGATAATGGTTGTGCATATTGGGGTCATATCTGATAACGGTTGTGCATATTGGGGTCATATCTGATAACGATTGTGCATATTGGGGTCATATCTGATAACGATTGTGCATATTGGGGTCAGATCTGATAACGATTGTGCATATTGGGGTCCTATCTGATAACGATTGTGCATATTGGGGTCATTGAACATGTTTTTTGTTCAAATCTGCTCACATTACGTGTATTTTCTTGAGAAAACCTGCACAATTATGTGAATTTTCTGGGGAAAGGGTCACCAAAACAAAACTGTCTTTGCGTTGCACTTTTAAAGGGAACCAGAGGTGAGAATAATATTGAGGCTGCCATATTTATCTCCTTTTAAGTAATACCAGCTGCCTGGCTGCCGTGTTGGTCCTCTGCCTCTAATTCTTTCAACCATATACCCTGAACAAGCATGCAGCAGGTCAGGGGTTTCTGACAATATTGTCAGAACTGACAAGATTAGCTGCATGCTTGTTTCTGGTGTAATTCAGTTCACTACTGCAGCCAATAGATCAGCAGGGCTGCCAGGCAACTAGAATTGTTTAAAAGGAAATAAATATGGCAGCCACCATATCACTCTCACCCTGGGTTCACGTTAAATTACAGTTAGCCCCGCCCTCATCCGATCATGACCACGCCCATTTATTCGACGCGGCGCGCTTTGCGCGCCGCAGGTTGTAGCCACACCCATTTTGGCAGCTCCCCCGGAAATTGGTCCAGCACCTGCATAGCACCCCCTAAAAAAAATTCCTGGAGCCGCCACTGGTGTGGTGTGATTATTCTTTAATAACTTCCCTATCATTGCTCCATGTGCCAGTCACTGCATACAATGGAGGGGGAACTGTATTGGGGAGGGGCGTGGGTTTGAAAAATGGGGCGTGATTAAATGTGTGGCAGGGGCGTGTCTTAGTGTCCCTTTTTTCCTGTTTCCAAAAGTTGGGAGGTATGAGTCAGAGCACCTTATCTGCATGCTTGTTCACAGTTTATGGCTAAAAGTTTTGGAGGCAGCGGATCAGCAGGACAGGCAGGCAATTAGCCATGCTGATCTATTTGGCTGCAGTGGTAGAATAGTAATGGTGTCCTGACACCCTAGAGCAACCCCCCCCCCCCCCAAAAAAAAACCTATTTGGCTGCAGTAGTGACTGAATCACACCAGAATCAAGCATGCAGCAAATTTGTCAAGTCTGACAATAATGTCAGAAACACCTGATCTGCATGCTTGTTCAGGGGATATGGCTAAAGGTATTAAAGGCAGAGGACAATCAGGATAGCCAGGCAACTAGAATTGCTTAAAGTGAACCTTAAGCCAGAAAAAAAATGAGTTTTACGCACCTGGGGCTTCTACCAGCCCCCTGCAGCATTCCTGTGCCCTCGCAGCCACTCACTAATCCTCTGGTCCCCCGCTGCCAGCTAGTTTCGTTTTTGCCGACAGGCCCATCAGGACTGGGCCCGCGTAGCTTTTTCCGCATTCCCGACTGTAATTAGCTCTATTGCGGGCCGCAACGCGTACAAAAATACGCGTTGCCGCATATCTATGCGTGCGTAATGCGGCAACGCGTATTTCTGTACGCAGATGAAATCGCATGCGGGTGCGATTTTGCATGCGTTTTTTTCCGCGATTTCGCATGCGATTTCGCATAGGGTAGTAGGTGGGCGATTTTAACCATGTCACTGCCTGTGTAAATTAACATCACCTCCTATGCGAAATCGCATGCAAAATCGCGGGGAAAAACGCATGCCAAAATCGCATGCGATTTCCCTATTAGATACATTGAATGCAATTCGCTTAGCGGTGTGCGGGGAGCGAATTCTGACGGCTCTGCCGTGCAGATTTTCCCCGCACACAAAAACGCTCTGCACAACGCACAAGTGGAAACAGGCCCATCCACTTGTATTGGCTGTGCGAATCCGCATGCGGACAACGCATGCGGATTCGCTATAGTGGAAATGAGATCTAAAACTCATTTTTTTTTCTGGCTTAAGTGTCTCTTTAAAGGGAACCTAAACTGAGAAGGATATGGATTTTTCCTTTTAAAATAATACCAGTTGCCTGACTCACCTGCTGATCCTGTGTCTCTGAGGCTGCATTTCCACTTGTGCGGTGCGAATCGCCGCGGTAAAAATTCGCACGCGAATTCGCATGGATGACGATGCATGCGAATTTAACCATGGCAGTGCTGGTGTGCTTTTCCATTGTTTCTATGCGAATTCGCATGAAAATTCGCATGAAAATTCACATACCTAAACCTCATGCGAATTTCCTATTAAATACATTGTATGCGATTCGCATATCGGTACGCGGTATGCGAATTCTGATGGCTCTGCCATGCGAATTTTTTCTGCACAGAAAAACGCAAAGGAATCCTGACAAGTGGAAACAGTCCCATTCACTTGTATTGCTATGCGAATTTGCATGCGGAAAAACGCATGCGAATTCGCGATAGTGGAAATGAGCCCTAATACTTTTAGCCACAGCCCCTGAACAAGCATGCAGATCAGGTGCTCTGACTGAAGTCAGACTCGATTAGCTGCATGCTTGTTTCAGGTGTGATTCCACAACTGCTGCAGCCAAAGAGATCAGCAGGACAGCCCAGTAACTGGGATTCTTTACCAGGAAACATTCATATCCCTCTCAGTTAAGGTTCCCTTTAAAAGAAAATAAATATGGCAGCCTCCACCTCCAATCCTCCATATCCCTCTCGCTTCAGTTGGTCTTTAAGAGATGGAATAACACGCCTGATGCTGCTTTCTAATCTTATCTTACAGCAGTGGATAAACTGCACACAAACACCATGCTTTTTATTTTTCTCAGGAATACACAGTTACTTTTTTTTCTTTCTTTTTCTCTGCTCTCTGAGTAAACTTTATTAAACACTTAGGGCCCGTTTCCACTCTCGCGGAAACGGCCGCGAATCCGCAGAGTTTCCCCGCAGGCAAATCGCGCGGGGAAACTCTGCCATAGAGGATAACGGCGCCGCCGGCCGAATCGCTTGCAGTAGCGATTCGGCCGGAAACCCCCACAGAATTCGCGGCGGAGGCTGCGATTCCCATAGCCGTGCATGGCACGGCTGATGGGAATCGCCTGCGATCCCGCCCACCCGCTCAGTGCCGGCGTGCGTCTACGAGACGCACGCCGCACTAGTGGAAACGAGCCCTAAAACAGACAACCTTGTCACATTACTCTAGACCAGTGTATAAGCCTTATATGGGCATATGAATCATTGCATATACCTTAACACACACTATCCAGACCTGTTCCATTTCCCCTATTTGTTGTAACCTTTATTCTCATACTCAGCCTTATCTTCACAGAGGGAGATGTAAAGGTTTTCAATCGTTTCTTCCATCCTTGGAATGCCTGACAACCGCTTAGCACAATCGGAATAATGTTATTTGATGTGACAGCCTGCATGGAAGCGGCGGCATTGTGTCACTGTGGAAAGGGGAAAAAATACGCCCAGCGCAGTGTTCAAGGACAGCAGTACGAAAAACACTTTAGTTACAGTGATTGCTTTGAAAATGCATTGAGGGCCTAGTCTGGACCAGTTTGATTCAAGAGTTTTGCTGAAGTTTGTATGTATCTCTACCGCTTAACTTTTTGCAATTAGAAAGAGGGACACTTAAAGAGGAACTCCAGTGAACATTTTACTGTTGGCAGGAGATGTAGCTGCTGCATTGTTTTTGGCAGTTGGAAACAGCTGTAAACAGCTATTTCCCACAGTGCAACAAGGTTCACAGACAGTTCTAACTTTTCTTGTGGGAGGGGTTACTTGTGGGAGGGGTTTCACCACAATAT